>NW_026946448.1:0-86225 GCF_033847375.1 Trichoderma aggressivum f. europaeum | reverse complement strand
CCCCCCCCCCCCCCCCCCCCCCCCCGCGATGGCCGACCTCACCATCCGCAACCTCACCATCACGCCCCTGGAGCTCATCTCCATCCAGCGCTTCCAGGGCGAGAAGAAACGCACCGGCAGCGTCGTGTCCAACGTCACCGGCGTCATCTCCGGCTTCATCAACGCCACCGACTTCTCCGCCCATCACATCCTGCCCAAGGGCGACTCGCACGATGCTCGTGACGTCTCTTTCCACGTGGACCCCTTCCGCACCGTCCGCACCGACGTCCGCTCCGCCGATCCCGCCGGCCGCGAGGTCCTCCGGCTGACTTTCCGGGCCGGCGACCGCCGCTATGAGACGGACGTGCCCAGTCCTTCGCGCAAGTCGGCCGTCATGAAGAGGATTGATGGTGATGACGATGGGGATGATGCTCTGGACCTTACTGTTGTCTATGTTCCTACGGGTGCCTTTCTCGCCATCTTCTCCTCGGCCAAGCTTCATGCTTGGATGAAGCAGCTGGACGATGCCTGGCCGCTGCCCATGCTCTCCATCCCTGGCACTCACAACTCGCCGACATGCCACACTGCCCTGCCCTCGGTCCGCTGCCAATCCGTCGGCGTCCCTGAGCAGCTCCAGAACGGCGTGCGCTTCCTCGACATCCGCGTCTCCGTCAACACGGACAACGACACCCTAGCCCTAGTCCACTCCGTCTTCCCCGTGTCCCTCACCGGCATCAAGTACTTCCACGACATGGTAGACGACATCTTCCGCTTTCTCGACGCCAACCCCAGCGAGACCATCCTCATGAGCGTCAAGCGCGAGGGCGCCGGCCGCGGCACCGACCAGCACCTCAGCCGCTACCTCAAGGCCGGCTACGTCGACAAGCACCCGGACCGCTGGTGGACAGAGCCCCGGATCCCGAACCTAGGTCAGGCCAGAGGCCGCATCATCATCGTCCGCCGCTTCGGCCTCGACGAGGACATGTCCCGCACATGCTGGGACGGCCGCGGCTGGGGAATCGACGGCCAGCACTGGCCGGACAACTGCGAGGACGGGACGTGTGAAGGCGGCCACATCCGCGTGCAGGATTTCTACGACGTCACCGAAAGCCAGAACATTGAGCGAAAGATTGACTACAGCCGCGGCCAGCTGGAGCGCTCTGCCGAGCGTGAGTTTCACGTCATCGGGCCTGACCATGACCATAACCCGGATCCTGCGCTTCTCCCCATCTTTGTCAATTTCCTGAGCGGCAGCAACTTCTTCAATGCGACGTGCTGGCCCGAGAGGATCGCGGCCAAGGTGAACCCTGCCATTGTCGAGTATCTCTGCATCCGCCACGGCGAGGACGGCAAGGGGCCTAAGCAGCTCAAGGTCGGCGCGGCGAGCACCGGCATCGTCGTCACGGATTGGGTGGGTGCGAATGGTGATTGGGACCTTATCAGGTGCATCGTTGGCTGGAATGCGAGGTTACAGCTCCCTTGAAGATGATTGAGTCGAGGATGAAATGGATGATACGTTGTGGTTATTTGTTGTGTTACCAGCTTCACATGGAACATGATTAGGAAGTGACAAGAGAAGAGTTCGGGTCACACGAGCGAACATGCGGATAGACTAAATAGTTCATAAATTGGGTATATTATTATTGTTATGCATATGCTATACCAGTGTGACACCATAAGCTTCAATTACCAGTATATACTAGAATGAAGGCTCATGATGTCTGCGAGCAAACAAACAACGCCATAGCTCTGATAAACATCTCGCAGCTTCATAATGGTATCTAAAGCAGTAAAGTTAGCCACTACTCTACTGTCCTTTGTTTCAAGTAATGGTGATTATGAAACCATATCAGTTCTCCAAGGTGAAACTTGTTTTCGTCACGAGGAACTCGGCCAATGTAGATAATAATGAAAGTCATCATGATGGTAGGGCGTGAAAGTGATAAGAAAAAGAATAAAACACATACCATTTTATCAACCGTGAAAGACATCGATGCGTCTCACCTAGATTGCTTCATACAATGTCAGCTTCAGTCCAGCGACAGTACAGCAAACACAGCAAAACATTGACATGATTCGTCTATCCACTGGTTAGCTACGTGTACAGGCAATCGGCAGTGTGGTGGCTGCACTTACTTATCAGAAGGTGTAGGTTTGTTCATATCCAACGACTCCCGAAGGAGTCGCGGAAATCAGACAGTGTGAATACAAAATAATAACATTTCATCACAGAGATACAGCAGCAAGATGAGGAAAACGCTTTGTATAATAAGTACCTATCATTGTACGAGTTAGCTGACATGCACAATCCCAGCTTGAACAAGGAACCGCTTCCTATGAACCACGATCAGGTGACGAGTTCTCATCCTGAGTTCTCACTCCTCTTCACCACGAGGGTTGTACGTCCTCGCTTTCTCAGGGATGAAGAGTAGCAAGGCTCGATATGTCCGCCCGTTCGTTCAAATTTTCATCATGTGGGATAGGTTGAGATGCGAGAGAGAATGGAATTACCTGTTGACAGTCCGAGTTAGCAAAACAGCTTTGACAACGAAAGACGACAACAGTAGAAATTGTAAATAGTTCTGATCAGACAAGGCTGAAACTTATCAAACACGGTATCCACATCGTATATTAAGCATGAGGAATCCCTAAGGTGTCAATTGTTCATCACACAGAACAAGCCACTCGACAATAGCTAAAGCAGATGGAAAGAAAAAATTACCAACCTTTTGAAAATGTAGAGAATCGTGGGTGGATCGAGGGGGTAAAAGCCCTACTTCCTGGACATCTGGGACGCGTTAGCAGAGCTCGCGAATGGCAAAGAGTCTGAAAAAGATGCGATCCAAAGCTCGTTCAGGTAAGTTGTAAAAAATTACAGAGTCACCATGGTCTGGTATGAATTGGATTGTTCATGAAAATAAAGCATCATGTAAGGCGCGTTGAAAGGGAAAAGAGTGTAGCTTACCATGAAAACAAGTCCAACCACCAGAGCTCGTACCCAAGCGTGCACTTGCAGCTCCGAAATAGAGCTTCTGGTGGTTTGTGAGGTAAAGAAAGAAAGAAGAAAAAAAAATTTGGAAAATTTCTCGACGGAAGAAAAGTAGAAAATAAAGAAGCCCGCGCTAGTCCCAGCTTGGAACTAGGCGGCCTCAGCCCCGCATCTGTGGCGCAGATCTAATCTGTGGCGGTGTTGCCAACGCATTAGCGCGCTGCATGCTTGCGTGGCGAATGTCATTGCCGAACTTATATACGGAGAAGAGAGTCCGTCACTTCCCATCATCTCTCCTGGAGCCATCTTCAACCTCTTTCAACCACCTTTTGGGTGAAGGAAAACAAAGAATTTCAACATGGCGTCCGCGGGGGCGATATGGGGCCCAGATGCCCTGCGTCTCCTCCGAGTCGCCGTGTCTAGGACCACAGCCGTGGTCCGGGACAAGCTCGCCAATGCGGCGAGGCCGTTTCAGAACCAAGCAGTTCAACCAATTCCTGTGTCGGCCAAAGGCGGTCGACAATCCATTCACCCAGCGAACCTCGTTAAACAACAGGCACGAGGAACCCGAGGCTTCTCCACCAACGCGGCGAAGAATGCAAACAAGGTTGTCCGACGATACCTCAGCTCCGAGAGCAGTGCTCCTCGACTGGATCGATCCAAGCTCCCGAGCTCCAACACTTCCCGCCAAGTTGCTCAGTTCTCCGGCCGAGCACCTTTTGCGAGTGCTCTGCGACCCAATTTGACGGGCGGAGCTATGCCCCGAACTGCCGGTGGCTATAGCTTGGGCGGAGGTGCCCGATACTTCTCTCATACGCCCACGGCCCCTGCCCAGGTCGTACAGAACGTCTCTCAGGCAATGAGGGCCTTTTTCCTTTCGGGACAACGAATCCGATATGATGGAACAGGACCACGGGGTGAGGCTCAGTACCGGGCCGTATCCGTACTCGAGGATGAGGCTATGCGTAAGCTGGCTGCCATCCCCAAGTTTGCTCCTGGCGCCTATGTCGACTTTCAACTGAGCCCAACCATCACGGCTATGAGCCCTCTTGCTGCCGCTCTTGTCCAGGCTTCTGGCGCCTCTGGCTTCCAGGCTGAGGCCGCTATCCCAAGCCTCAACACCGAGGGATTCCTCGATGTCCTGTCTGCAGATTTCGGCCGTGCTTTGAAAGATCTGACGGCCATTTATGCCGACCTTGAGCGTCTCTCATCCTTGGGTGATTTGCCGATATCCCTAGAATCTGGCAATTTGCTCAGAGTCCGATTTCCGGGTGTTGATGTTGAAACAGTCGAGCGGCTGTGCGATGACATTGGCATCCAAAGGGGCATTGTCAGCCAAGACATCGGTTTTGAGAGCACCGGTGGCGTTAGAACGGCACTCAAATTTCCTTTTGCACCAGACACTGAAAAGGCCTTGACGTCCCCTGGAGGGTCGGAGGGGTCTTTGGAGGGAAATGAGTTGGATGATATATCCTCGCTCGGCGATGAATCTTTCGTCCATGAAGCATTCGCCTATGAAAATTCGGAGGATCCCTGGTGTTCAGAGACGGACGGTTATGAAAGCATGTCGCCTCCGACCAAGTCGGAGCAGCACTCTGAGGAGTATGAGGGCCTGGAAGGCATCTATCGATTTCTCGAGGAATGCGAAAAGGCCAAGGGTAGACTGGGTTGATGCTGATGTGCCCATTTGCACGCAGCAGGACGAAACAACAGTTCCAACAACACAGCGTATGACGTTATGAAATTCGGACAACCACACTCTTTTTGCATTCTTCTTTGTATTACCAACCATTTAGCATACCTAGCTTACTTACGGCAAGAATGAAGTTTTCTTTTGTGCACTCACTTTTGTATCATAAAGGTAGAGACGTTGAACTATGCAGTGATTGTTGTGAAGCTGGAATTCTGGGCGAGAACTGTCATCGTGTCGTATTTTTGATCGCCTGCCTTTTCGGGGCGTTGCAGCCAGGGCCAGGGGGATACGGCGGGCCCTTTAGCAGGTTGGTATTGGTCGAAATATGCTGCAGGAATATGCCAAATGAGAAGAGGTAGGCACAGGAAAGGTCGCAGCTGATTTCATGCACAGAGACGGGTTCCATGGTTTCCTATTGGAGGCGGGATGCGAATGCGCTGTATCGCGTGACTGACTGGCCAGAATTGCAACTCTACTGTACCGTACAGAGGCACTGAATGTGTGTGCGTGTGGTTCTTATCGCTTATCGCTTATCGATAGTCACATGTATGATTCCACATCCAATTGACGACTGACGTGAGCAGCTACATGCTAAGGTACCAGCTAATGTATCTCCCGCTATCTAAGCCCATGTACAACAACGAATTATAAGAGTCAGGACCTCGAATTGTGCCTCTTTTACGACCAAACAGTCTCTCTAGAAACGTAGGGAAAGAAGAAACTGTAAGATTATCAGATCATCTAATCTCTGCAGCGCCACCCGGAGATGAGTTCGCGGGGTTGCTCGGCTGCCGATCTCGTGTCCCCGGCCGAAGCTTTTCCCCACAGACTGAGCCTCGGCTTGTGAGTTGAGTGACCAGGCTCACCTTGTCCATTCCATCATTTAAGCCAGCCGACATCCCCAATCTTTTTTTTTCCCACCTGCATTTTGCATCTGTATCCGCTTCCTCTCAACTTCAATTCAGCCTCTCTGTTGTAAGCATTTCACAATGTCTGGACCTGGTGTCGGCTTCGAGTATCCTCCTCAGTCCGTTTCTTGGCTGAAGCGCGATGTGCTGCTCTTCGCAAACTCTATCGGCGCTACTGCCGACGAGCTTCACTTCCTCTACGTAAGTTTGGTTGATCTCGAAGAGAGAAGAGAAGAAAGCCACAATTGACAATCCCGTCCGCCAGGAACTCCACCCCAACTTTGCCGTCTTCCCTACCTATCCTGTCATCCTGCGTAAGTGGCCTATTGCCGTCATCCCCTTGACCGACCGGCTTGACCTTGTGTGTGTAAGAGCTGACAAATTGGGCGAAACAGCGTTCAAGGGCGACACACAGGAAGTGATTGACTTCTACGCCGCCCAGAAGAAGATCAAGGTCCCCGGCGTTCCCGACTTTGACTCCCGCCGCGTCGTCGACGGCCAGCGAAAGATTGAGTTCCTCAAGCCCCTGCCCGTCTCCTCCGAGGGCCACAAGTTCGAGATCCGCCAAAAGGTCCTCGGCGTCTACGACAAGGGCCGTCCCGGCTCTGTCGTCGACACCCAGCTCGAGCTTGTCGATGCCAACACCAACGAAGTCTACACCCGTCTCTTCGGCAGCGCTTTCTACGTTGGCCAGGGCAACTGGGGCGGTCCCAAGGGCCCTGCCACCGAGAACTTCCCTCCCCCCAAGGACAAGAAGCCCGACTGGGTGCTGGAGAACCAGATCTCCAGGGAGGCTGCTCACCTGTACCGTCTGAATGGCGACTACAACCCCTTGCACGCCACCCCCGAGCCTGGCGTCAAGATGGGCTTCCCAGGCGCCATCATGCACGGTCTGTATTCGTGGAACTCTACCGCCCACGCCATCCTCAAGGCTGTAGGCGGCAGCGATCCTGCCAATCTCAAGGAGTACCAGGCCCGCTTCGCCAGCCCCGTGCTGCCCGGCGACAAGCTCATCACTCAGGTTTGGAGGACAGGAGAGAAGAAGGGAGAGTTTGAGGAGGTTCGGTTTGTTGTTGCTGTCGAGGGCGGAAAGGTGTGCTTGAGCAACGGCCGTGCCTTGGTCAACATCCTGGGAGACATCAAGGGAAAGCTGTAAATTGTATAATAATGTGCCATTTTGACGACTGGTTTTAGAGAGACCCCGCGATGGGTCCTTTAGCGAAACAATGAATTTAACGCGCTTCTGTCAGATGAGCCTTGAAGGTGAAATGATTGGATGATGAATTCAATTGTCAGATTAGTGAACCAATTGATGTAAAAAAGGAGAAACTGTATACAAACCTGTGTAATAAATGATTGATGCCTCAATGTGGATGTCGGAGGGCGATAATCGCTGCCTGCGTCAGGTTGGCCAAATTCTGCTGCCTGACTTGACCGTCTGCTTTTTTTCTCTCCTTTATATCCCACCTCATCTCCCATCTCACAACCAGACATGCCCTCGCCGACACTCATCTCATAAACATATTAAAAAAAAAATGAGCGAAACTCATCACATCGGCCAGCGGATTTCATACGATGGCGCAGCTTGCACGGTGCGCTTTGTCGGCGGGGTTGCGGGCACGACGGGCAGCTGGTTAGGCGTCGAGTGGGATGATGCCGCACGAGGCAAACACGATGGCTCTCACAAGGGCACTCGCTACTTTACATGTACTGCTTTGATCCCTCTCTTTTGAAAGATGAAGGTTTTATGTATTCCATTGGCTGACGCGATGAGAACGCAGGCAAATCAAAATCCCCCACCGCCGCTTCGTTTGTCCGGCCAACTCGTCCGGCAGACGCCCCCCAGAGCTTCCTCGCCGCCCTCAACGAGCGGTACGTCATGGATGCGCCGGGGGCGGTCAAGGGCAAGTCCAAGATGGAGATTGTCATCTCGGGCAAGGTCGCCCAGGAGATGGGCTTTGACAAGATCTGGCGGCGACAGTCGCGGCTGCGGGAGACCAAGATTGTGATTCTCGACAGCCTGCGGGTTGCGGTGGCGAGGACGGAGGGGGATGTCAACGAGGAGGGCGTCGCGGCGACGATTGCCGAGACGGCGCCCAAGATTGTGGAGTTGGATTTGAGCAGGAACTTGTTTGAGCGGTTTGGGCCGGTGTTGGAGATTTGTCGAGATTTGAAGGATTTGCAGAAGCTTAGCATCAAGTAAGTTTTCGACTACGTGTGGTTGTCTGCTATACTTCTACTGCCATGCTGACTTGTGATTTCTCTTTCACTCTTGTAGTGGAAATAGGTTTCTGGATATCCTCACCGATGATTCTCTCAATGGCGCAGAGTCGGTCCTGGGCAGAGTGATTGAGCTGCAGCTAGGAGAGACGTTGATGAGCTGGCAAGAGTCGTGTTTAGTGGCAAGCAAATGCCCTTCCTTGACTACACTTCTCGTTGGGTCGAACCAGCTGTCGACTTTACCAACTATAGTCCAAGACAGCCTACCGTCAACTCTGACATCGATCAATTTGGAGTACAATGATTTCACGAGCTTGTCAGACATTGCCAGTCTTGCAGCTCTCAACAATCTTCGCTATCTGCAGCTCAAGGGAAACAACATCTCAATCATAACATCTTCTTCCGGCCCTAACGATGTCGTTTTCCCTCCATCAGTACAATACGTCGATCTCTCTTACAACAAGATAGACAGCTGGGAGTTTGTCGATAAACTACCGGCCGTATTCCCCGGCATGATAGGGCTCCGCATCACCCACAATCCCATCTACTACTCCATGGATGCCGATTCCAATGCACAATCTTCCGATGAATCCTTCATGTTCACCGTTGCTCGTATTTCTCAGCTCAAAACGCTCAACTTTACACACATCACCACCACGGACCGCACCAATGCCGAAATGTTCTACCTATCGCGCATCGCGAAGCAGCTGGCTACGGTACCCGAAGCTGCAGAAGACTCCATCAAAATCTTACACCCGCGGTACAACGAGCTCTGTGAAGCGTATGGCGAGCCCGACGTGATTCGTCGTGAGGAAATCAACCCCAACTTCCTCGAAGCTCGCCTCGTCACTACGGAGTTTCATTATGAGGCAGCTTCCGAAGAGGAAAAGAAGACGAGAATCACCAGGATCCCAAAGTCCTTTGACATTTACGCCGTCAAGGGCATCGTGGGCAAGATGTACGGCTTGGCGCCCCTTAAATTAAGGCTGGTTTGGGAGACGGGGGAGTGGGATCCCGTGGCTGGATTTGACGAGCAGGATGGCGACGATGACAGCGACGATGAGGACGAAGCCCTCCCGGAGACGGCTCCGGACGGTCAGGAAGCAAGCGGTGAAGACGACAAGGCAGGCAGGTGGGTGAAGAGAGAGGTTGAGCTTACGGATGGCCCAAAGCAGCTGGGGTATTGCGTCGACGGGTTGAGAGCGAGGATCAGAGTAGAGGCATCAAGCGGCTGACAGGCTTTTCCTGTAAATGGCAGTAGTAGATTACTGTATTCTTTCAGTTCCTTTTTTTTTCCTCCAATGATTTCCACCGAATGGTTTCCCCAGTGCCGAGCACAACGGGCATCAGGTCAATTCTCGTCGGACCGAAACGTGCAGGTCCGCCTCTCAGCCCCGAGAATGGCATCATGTCCTTGTCCAATTCAACCGGATTGGTTGACAATCTGCGCAGGGAGGTTGTAGCCGTAAGGCGTAGGGACGGTTAGATTCCGAAAGCGACACTCCCCGAGTTTAGTTCTGCAACGTAAAATTTATGCTCAATTGATGGGATCGAATGTCCCAAGTCACCCCGCACAGCAGGGATGCCTAACCGGCATTCGTCATTGGAGCTGTTGTGCAGCTTGGTGAGAGCTGAAAAGGATGAGAGTGTGGGGATGTCATACTATATGTCAGTGATGCATATATGTGGTGTAACTGTAACCAAAAGCTGTATATATAGAGGGACAAGTAGACTCAGAACCGGACGAATGGATCAATAAAAAGCTCAAGACACAGACACTTCCTCCTCACGAGCAAGCCATCTCAAAGCCGCGATACTCACCAGTTCATACTCGACTCTCTCACACACCTCACAAAGATGCTCTTCACCAACATCGCATGGCTCCTCGCCGGCTCGGCCTCTGCCTCGGCCTCAACCTCGAGCTTCAAATGGCACTGGCTCAACAACCCCGGCGTCGAAGCTGTCTCACCCATCGGCCGCTCCCTCACCATCCAAGTGCCCCCAGACACCGACATCTGGCGTCCCGCCCTCTCCAAGCACAACTTCACCGCGCCCTACCTCTACACCACAGTTGCCGCCGCGCACTTCCAGAGCGTCCAAGTCACCGTCACAGGGCCCTGGAAGACGCTCTACGACCAGGGCGGCCTCGTCGTGACGTTCCCCAACCGCCACAACCCCAACGCCACGCGCTTCATCAAGGCCGGCATCGAGTTCAACGACGGCACGCCCGCGCTGGGCGTCGTGGCCACGGACGTGCTCTCCGACTGGAGCCTCAGCCCCATCACGGAGCGGCAGACGGGCAACGCAAAGGCCACGATCCTGGTGGAGAGGGACGGCACCGATGCGTGGGTGTACGTGGTAGAGGGCGAGGGCAAGACGAGGCGCGCGCTGAGACAGGTGACTTGGGCGTTTAACGAAGATGATGCCCAGGGTTTGGCCAAGGAGATTGAAGTCGGCATCTACGGCGCGAAGCCGACGGAGGAGTCGGGCGAGGGCCACGCCAGGGACAAGATTGCCGTGTCGTTTTCTGGCTTTTCGCTCAAGACTGTGTAATTTTTGGAGCCTTCTTTTTGCTAGTTAGTTAATTCGAAATCATACCATGCAATTGTCACAACGTCCCGATGTCTCGCGCATATCGCAAGCTAACTCCGCAGCCCAAAGACCACCTGCAGGCGGGTTTAACGACGCCGGAGTCGCGACACCACCAAAAGAAAATCGCTGCATGTCCGCAAGCCACGCCATGATATGCATAGGAAATAAGATCTCGGGTCGGCCCAGATCAGGTCAGCGTCGTCATCAATGTGCGATAACAGACATTGACCAGTCGCCGCAATCGCGGAGATTGCTAAGCAGATCTTCGGCTGCAATCGAGCCAAAGCCCGATGGGCAAATCTGCAGATGGGTAACCCCGGGACATCAAATCATTCAGGTACAGCAAAAGTCAAAAGAGCAAAGAGACAGATGGAAAGGCGAAGAAAGCAAAGTTTAGCGCCAGCATCCCACAGAGAAAGCCGTCGTGCTTCGCCTTTGAGTCGGAGATCGGGACGCTAAAGACGGGTTTGTGCTGTCGGAATAAGTGAGTCGAAATAGGCTCGTTATATCCGATTGCCCAAAAGGGAAACTTCCTCTAGTTACATCATTGCCTCGAAAATCTCGAACATGCTGCGGGGCAGGATTGATATATAGAGGCCTTGAGATGTTGAGATGATGAATCGTTGTTTTTTATGAGATTATCAGCTCAAACAAAGCTTCAATACAACCAACTCATTACACAAGGACTCATTCAATCTTGACAATAATATCTGCTTCATTTCACAACATACCTGCCATACAAACACACACACCTGAACAACATGGCCACTGTTATCAACAAGAGCGTTGGTCCTATTGGCTACGGCCTCATGGGTAAGTCTGCTCGAAACTCTCGATTAAACAAAAGCAGTGCGTACTGATACCTCGTTTTAGGATTCACTTGGCGACCAGAGCGTCCTCCTCTGGACCAGGCACTTGCCGCCCTCAAGGCAGCAGTGGAAAACGGCATGACCCTCTGGAACGGCGGCGAATTCTACGGCACACCCGAGTGGAACTCTATGACTTTACTCAAGGAATACTTCACCAAATATCCGGAAGATGCCGACAAGATTACGCTCATCATCAAGGGTGGAGCGGATCTCGCTACGCATAAGCTCGACGCATCTCCAGAGGGCATTCGACGCTCGCTCGACAACATCATCAACCAGCTAGGAGGAACCAAGAAGCTTGACCTCTTCAGCTGCACAAGAAGAGACCCCAACGTCCCTCTGGAAGTGACCTTTGGAGTCATCCAGAAGGAGTACATCGACACTGGCAAGCTCGGCGCCATTGCACTCTCTGAATGCAACGCCGAAACCATTCGGGAGGCGGCCAAGATTGCCAAGATCGGTACCGTCGAGGTCGAGATGAGCATGTTTACCCCGGATATTCTCACCAACGGCGTTGCTGCGGCCTGTGCCGAGCACGGTATCCCCATTACTGCCTATTCTCCTATTGGACGGGGAGTAAGTTCAACCCCAAGAGAACCGAACCCCACTCGCACCATCTGGCACATAAGCTGACTCCAGAAATCACAGATCCTCACCGGTAGATTCAAGGACGTATCACAGGTCCAGGGCTTTGGATTCATCTCCAAGTTCCCCCGCTTCGAAAAGGCCGCCTTTGACCACAATCTCCAGCTAGTCGCTCAAGTTGAGGCTCTCGCCAAGGACAAGGGCTGCACCCCGGCTCAGCTCGCCATCGGCTGGGTGCACAGCCAGAGCAACCGCCCAGGACGACCAACCATCATCCCCATCCCCGGCGCAACAACAGCGGCACGAGTGGAGGAGAACTCCAAGTTGATCAAGTTGACGGAAGAGGAGGTGAAGAAGATTGACGCCATCATCGAGTCGTTTGAAGTCGCCGGCAGCCGATATCCCGCCCACGTCCCGCACAACACCTAGATACAGGCGAGCTGAGGCGGTTTCTGGTCCATGATTTGTTAGAACTAGCATAATGACTTGCAATTTACAAGCGATTTGACGTGTTGTGATGTTGAGACTCAGGGGTGAAATTGTCCTCATACGGTCAAGTTGGCTTGAAGCCAAGATGACCTTGAGCATTGCAGAATTCATCGAAATGAATACATCATAGTGCGAATGATTAAAAAGGAAATGGTAACTTGTTGTTTTTTACACTTACCATTCTTGTACTGTAGCTCTGTCAATCGACGGCTGCACGAATAGACATTTCATGCCGTGTGAACAAGAGTAACGATCAAAAATTATTCCTGGGCAAGAAGCGCGTCGGCAAAAATAATCTCTTCTCGTCTATGGAGATTCACGTGACGCTAAGAATGCGGGTACCTGCGCTTTCAAGAACTTACCATATCAAGCGGAGAAGAGAAAAATCGAGACCGGGAAGACTAAATTATATTATACACTTGCTTTCTAAGTCTTTACTATTACATCTATATTTCTTTAATATTAAGTCGCTGCTATTATATCTACATTTCACTAGTAACTGCTACTACATTTATATATTTATAGTAACTACTACTACCCCATCAGCACCTGTTATATACCTATAGTAGTAGATAGATTCAGCTTCTGGCCGCATAGGTGTTCCCTTATAAAAGCACTCGACTACTGAATGACCTGATTGAGTGCATATATTGCTGAATGTATGCACTTATTGATCCTGCGATGCCGCTTTTTCTAACCTCCGCTTCCTTTGCTCATACATTACGTCATGTAACAATTCTCAAGGATTGCCTACATCTACCTACCTATATATGCAGCTGCCCGAAAATTCGTTTGGTGATGCCCATTTCTGCCCAAGTTTAGTAGGTAGTCAAGCCAGTCAAGCCTGTTAAATCCGGTGTCCCTACAAGTATTTATACGCGCAATAGGTGGCATATTCGCAGATCTTGATCACTAGGTACCTTCTATTGCACCAGCTCCAGCGCCTTTCTCGATCATCTACCTAGATCTACCACAATACTGATTTGACTTTAGAGTGTTTGAGTCATCACGGTACGGTTCGTATCGATACTTGAATTTTGGTCTAATATGTCTCTAGTCATCATTAATTATAAATGAGCTTCCTGAATCTTTTGACTTCTTCAAGGCTAGACCAAGCCCAACAGTTGCCGAAGGAAAGGGACAGAAAGTATATTGGCAGAACTGTTGGATCAAAGTATACGACAAAGGCAAATATGAACCAAGGCAATTGATCGAGAAGTGCAATGGATGGACAGTAGTGCTTGGTGATACAAATCTTCTATTTGGGGGACAAGGTGGAAGTGTAAAAGAGGAGGCGTGACGTCGTACATGCTCTTCCATCACAACCCGTGTCTGACTCTAATAAAGGCAGAGGAAATAGCAGAAAAGACATACAACTGATACTGTATGAATATGAAATGTGTAAACGACAGTCCGTTGCCATTACCATTTTTTTTTTTACCTCACACTTGTCTAGGGGTATACATATATAAGCTCACCTTCATCAATCATTGCACAGGTCAGGGTTCCAAGAAAAATTAAGGTGCCATGCGTGCCAGTAAACAAAAAGGAAAGGAAAAAAATGCTAAACCATCATCGCCCCATTCATGCCCACGGCTTCCACCCGGTTGACAAGCTTCTTCACATTTGCCCATTCCTCATTCTTGAGTCCTTCCTTGCCGCCCAAGCCACTAGCCACTTCGAAGACGGTGAGAGAACCGTCGATGCCACCGGTTGCGATACGTTTGCCATCGTTGGGCTCCCAAGCCAGCTTGTTCAAGCTCCTGGATAGCATTGTCCTTCCATCCTGTCGGCTACTCGGTGTTATTCTCGACACCGGTTCCTCTGTGTCTATCGCAATGTCCCAGAACTCCAGCCAGCCAGCTCCATCTACGAGGGCAAAGACACTGGGCTTCACAGGCGACCATCTTGCATCGTAGACGACGTCCTCGCGGACAAAATCGATCAGTGGTGAAATAGCGCCATCGCCAGCTCCAATTGTCGATGTGGCCGCGGGAGCACGAATCTTCCAGAGCTTGACGCTCCAGTCAAGAGAGGATGAAATGGCCAAGTCACCGAGATCCACAGGGCCCCTGGCTGGGTGGAAGTCAACCGACATGACAGGTGCCGCATGTCCCTTGTAGCTAATCTTCTTGTCGACGCCGGCCTTGGCACCGGCGCGGTCATATCTGTGGCAGGGGAATATTGTTCCCTCTTCGCTTCCAACGAGGAAGAATGTCGGGTCCGTCTGAGGGAACGATAGGGATGTAGGGCTGACGTCCTCAACCGCCACCTTGGCCTGGCTGGGGTTCTTCAACTCAAGCAGCTCTTGGGGCTGCGCAAATACATCCATGCTCCAGCCGCAGACAACGCCATCGGTAGAACATGATATGATGTTGTTGGCATTTTGCGTGCCCACAATGTCCACCGAATAGATTGGGTGGGCATGGCCGTAGCCCGTCAATGGCGTCTTCTGGACCGGTGCAGACTTTGCTCGAGTATCCCATAGCAAGACTTGGCCGCTATACGAGCCGCCAATGATGAGATTTGGGTGGTAGGGTGAGAATTTTGCAGTAAGGATGTCGGACTGCGCGGTAAAGACGTATTCCGGCCGATTGTGCATGTGAATGTTCCAGACCTGGACGAGCCCGTCCGGCTCGTGGGGCGCTGTCGGGTTCTTGGTGTAGGATGCGAGTACCAGTTCATTGAACTTGGGTGAGAAATCTATCCCGCTAATCATTCGCTTTTTAGACCAACGATCATCGAAGAATTGCACCACCTCCTTGACTCTATGTCCTCCTTTTCCTCCCGAGTTGCCGCTTTCTTCATCCTTGTCTTCGAGGTCCTTGCCATGCAGGGCGTAGTCGGTGAGGATATCATATGTCTCTTGGTCCAGGGCTCTTTCAATAACTTTTGTCGACTGCTCTAGGAAATCTACAAACTCGTCCGAGTGAGTGACGGCTTCCAGCTCTTCAGCGGTAAGTTCTCTGATGGGATAGTTGGTTGAGGAAAAGTTTTGCGCCGCGGTACCGCCTTCGGCCAAAAGCTCCTTGGTCGCTCGCAGCTCTTCTTCCACCTCGAACCTAATCTTTTGGCGCAGCTCCTCCTCTCGGTCACGCTCCTTCCTGCTTAGCCTCTTGTTCGGCGTTGAAGTCGGACCCATGAAATCATCTGCATCGGACGCCATCGACTGAGCCCTTGTCCTAGTAGGGGTGGCCCATTCATCTGTAGTCTGTACACCTTTGCTGTAGGAAAAGACTTCCTTGACAGGACTCGGCGGGCATTCGTAGACGGTTGTCAGGGGGACCGTCGAAAGGCTCAGCGTCACAGGTGTAGGGCCCGGTGTAGCTTGTCCGCCTTGTCCAGTGAAGGAAGCTGTCCATTCAGAAGTCACATTGCTGATTTCACCGCCACTGAGCACACTATTCGGCCTGCTTCCACGATGCGCGGGCGATCCAGGGGGTCCCGTCCCAATCGAGCTGGGCCTGCTACTACCGACCAAGCTGTCAATGAGGGTTTCGATCTCGCGGCGGCTGTCTCCTCGTGGTGTCGGTGATACTAGCTGTGACAGAGCAGAACCATCAGCGGACGCGAAACCGGGTGGCGGACGGAGAGAGAACAAACCTCACTGGGCGAGCTCATGCCAGTGCGATTGTACGGCGTCTGGCTGGTAGCCCGAAGCTCCCTCTGGCGCTTAAGCTCTGCGAGCTTCGCCTTTTTGGCAAGAATCTCATCTCGACGTTGCTGCATGGTGATGGTCCCAAAGTCCCATGGCGGGACTCGCCAGAACAGGAGGTGAAGCCAGATGCGAAGGGATTAGGAGGGAGGGAGGTCAAGCCACGGCGCCACTCAGCGAAGACGGCGATTGACGAGGGCGAGGGCGAGGGCGGGGTTCGAAAAGACAGGCCTAAGTAGTTGGAGGGATAAGAAGGAAAAGGATTAAGTAAAATCACGACAGGGGATTGCGCTCTGGTCGGCCAATCTGCCCACTCCTTTTCCTCCTCTAATGAATAATGAATGTTCCGTACACCGTAATATCAATGGCACTGGTCTGTATCGGCAGCTAGAGGCGATTGCCATTGAGCTTATCGGGCGTGGAGCAGCTCCAGCACCAGAGCCGCTGGCTGCACGTGACCGCAGCGATGGCACAGGCCTAGAGACAGCCGGACCAGCTGCGGCCGTCCGGGCCTGGAAAAACTGCGACTTTTCCCGAGGACATTTTCAAATCTTCATCCCAGCCGACGCCAACAATTCCCTCGAGCCACTCTCGACAGGGTTCATCGACGGCCATTGTCGACCCCCCCAGATCCTCCCTCACTCCCCGATTCCTGCCTGAAGCAGCCGCGCGACGTGCGAAATTCACCATGTCGTCAACAGGAGTCAACGTACGTTGCAGTCTTATCCTCGCAGTGCCCAACCACAGCCTTCCCGCATCGGCCTCGATCCTGCGTTGCTCGCGTGCAATTGGCCCTCGTTTGGCGACGCAAGTCTGATTGATCAACTTCCAGGTCCTCCGGTGGTCCGCCCTCGCCTTTGGCGTGTTCTACGGCTTCTCCCACCAGCGCACTATCACCACCACACAGCGAGCTCAGCACGCGCAGCACGAGTACGAGCAGAAGCAGAAGCTGATAGACCAGGCCAAGGCCGAGTACGCAAAGAAGAACAGCCCCGTCGCGGCAGCAGCAAACGATGGTACGCTTGATCCGAAGACACTGTGGCATCGCAACTTGTCCCCTTTCTCCCGTGGGGTTATTCTAGCAACGCAGGGGATGGGGGGGGAACATGGAAGCGCATTCTGGGGATTTTGTCAGCAAAGCTAACTCTGGGACAGCCGCTACCGATGTCAACAGCCCTGAATTTGACCTCGAGAAGTACCTGCTGAAGATCGCCAAGGAGAGCCCTTGACGAAACCAAAACGTGGACTGATGGAGGGGTGAGGAGCAAGGAAGCGTTGTCGAAAAGAAAAAAATGAGAGAGATGCTGGCGGGCGAAGAAAACGTGGCCGTCACGGAGACCCAAAAAAGCCCTGCGAGGCATAATGAGACACCACAGACTGCAAAGGCAGTGTATATTTTTGAAACTACACATGGCGCCGCTGCATAGAGGTTTCCCGGGGTCATTTGTTTGGTGAACTGTACTATGTAAAAATATGCGCAATTAGACGATTCAAAAGCTAAAAGAAAAGTTTACAAGAGCATCAGCAACGTCGTGAGGAAGAGTAGAATGCTTGAATGGCTTCCAATTGCATTATACGAGCGAGCGACATGCTGCGACTATTAACATGAGGCTTCTCATGGCTGGTGTTGATATGCACAGTAATGTGGTGGAACGATAATCCGCACCCACGGATGTGGTGGCTCTTTTTCCTCTTTTGCACTTTTTGTGCTTTCACTGAGAAGAACAGTAACGCCCATGGCCAAGCGTGCTAGTATTGGTACCTCGCAAAAAGAACAGCGCATTCCATAATCAGGTTCAAACACACACGTCTTCTCTTCACCCAGGCATGAAGCTGAAGCTTGAGATACATGCTTACAGCATCTTGTGTGATTGCGATGCCATGCTCCCCTCGGCAAAACACCGGAGCCCGCGCCAGCCCCACAATGTCTTGACATACGTAGCACCTTAAGCTCCAAGCTGTCCTCAGCAGTCTGAGCGCGGCTTCAGCAGGGACGAAGAATCTCCAACAACGCCCCCGGAGATTCATCTTCCACACCAGTACCGTAGCCACAATGGCGGCAAAAACCAAAGGGCCCGCCGTAGGCTACACTACGGAAAGCACTCGGACGCTGCTTCGGGTTGTCATTCTCTGCTTCATTGCAGCGGCGGCCATCTCCAGCCGTCTCTTCTCTGTTATACGTAAGCCAGCCTGGCTACTCTTCCAGTTGCGATGGATGTTGCGATGCTGCGATGCTGCAGCCATTGCCACGTCCAATTGCAGTCGTGGCGCTATATATCAGAGGAAACAGCTTGGCTAACCCACCATCTTTAGGATTTGAAAGCATCATCCACGAATGTTAGTCTATTATACCTACCTGCCCTCTCTATGCCCTCTCCACGTAGAAGCGCACGACGACTCGCCCCGATGCCACTTACTCACCATACTGACAACAATCGTCTAGTTGATCCCTGGTTCAACTTCCGAGCAACCAAGTACCTCGTCGCCAATGGCTTCCACAAGTTCTGGGATTGGTTTGACGACCGGACATGGCACCCTCTCGGTCGAGTTACCGGAGGCACCCTGTACCCCGGCCTCATGGTCACCAGCGGCGCCATCTACCACGCTCTCAGGACCCTCACAATTCCAGTCGACATCCGCAACATTTGCGTCCTGCTTGCGCCCGCCTGCTCAGGCTTGACTGCGTTTGCCACGTATCTCCTCACCAACGAAATGACCACATCGCCATCTGCCGGTCTCTTGGCTGCCGTCTTCATGGGAATTGCGCCGGGTTACATCTCCAGATCCGTCGCCGGCAGCTACGATAACGAGGCCATTGCCATCTTCCTTCTCGTCTTCACCTTTTACCTGTGGATCAAGGCCCTGAAGCTGGGCTCCATGCTGTGGGGAGCTCTCTGCGCGCTCTTCTACGGATACATGGTGGCCTCTTGGGGTGGATACGCCTTCATTACCTGCTTGCTGCCTGTCCATGCGCTGGTCCTGATCGCAATGGGCCGCTACAGCACGCGCCTCTATGTCAGCTACACCACCTGGTATGCTCTGGGAACGTTGGCCAGCATGCAGATTCCTTTCGTCGGCTTCCTGCCAATCAAGACTAGCGAGCATATGCCCGCCCTGGGTATGAACATCCTTCGTCCATGATATCAAGCAACTTGAGCATGGATCGCTAACATCATTTGCATAGGCATCTTTGGCTTCATCCAGCTCATTGGCTTCATCCAATACGTGCGATCTGCCATTTCTGGCCGTCAATTCCAAACCTTCCTTGTCACCATCCTCGTGGCAACGTTTGGCTTGGGTCTGCTGGGTCTCGTCGCCCTCACTTCTCTGGGCTACGTTGCTCCCTGGAGCGGACGTTTCTACTCTCTGTGGGATACCGGTTATGCCAAGATTCACATTCCCATCATTGCCTCCGTCTCTGAGCACCAGCCTACCGCCTGGCCCTCCTTTTTCTTCGACTTGAACTTTCTCATCTGGCTCTTCCCCGCTGGTGTCTATCTGTGCTTCCAGGATCTCAAGGATGAGCATGTTTTTGTCGTTGTGTACGCCCTCTTCGGAAGCTACTTTGCCGGTGTCATGGTGCGTCTGATGCTTACACTGACCCCCGTCGTCTGTGTTGCCGCCGCCATGGCTGCCTCTCAGATTCTCGACACCTACCTCTCATGGAAATCAGCTACTCCTGTCGAGGAGCAAGAAGCCCCCAAGAAGGTCAAGGGTGGTCTCCGCGGCAGCGATAAGCCCAATGTCGGAATCTACAGCAACCTCACCAAGGTCATGGTATCCGGATCCATGCTCGTCTACCTCTTGATGTTTGTCTCTCACTGCACTTGGGTGACGTCCAACGCCTACTCCTCGCCTTCAGTGGTCCTTGCCAGCCGTATGCCGGATGGAAGCCAGCACATCATTGATGATTACCGAGAGGCTTACCAGTGGTTGCGCCAAAACACCAAGGAGGATGCCAAGGTTATGTCCTGGTGGGATTACGGCTACCAGATTGGTGGCATGGCCGATCGACCTACGTTGGTTGACAACAACACCTGGAACAACACCCACATTGCCACCGTTGGCAAGGCCATGAGCTCCAGGGAGGAAGTCAGCTACCCCATCATGAGACAGCACGAGGTCGACTATGTTCTCGTCGTGTTCGGTGCCCTCCTGGGCTACTCTGGTGACGATATCAACAAGTTCTTGTGGATGGTCCGAATCGCTGAAGGTATCTGGCCTGATGAGGTCAAGGAGCGAGACTTCTTTACCCCCCAGGGAGAGTACCGCGTTGATGAAGGTGCCACTGAGACCATGAAGAACAGCTTAATGTAAGTGGGAGTAATGAAAGCTGGATGGAAGCCATTGATTTCTAACAAGAAGCACAGGTACAAGATGTCGTATTACAACTACGCCTCTCTATTTCCCGCGGGACAGGCCGCTGATAGAGTCCGAGGCGTCCGAATTCCCGACCAGGGACCTGTTCTCAACACGCTCGAGGAGGCCTTTACCAGCGAGAACTGGATTATCCGTATCTACAAGGTCAAGGACTTGGATAACATTGGCCGTGATCATGCTAATGCTGCCGCGTTTGAGCGCGGCCAGAAGAAGAAGAAGCCCACCAAGAAGAGGGGCGCCCGCGTGCTTCGCGTGGATTAGAAAGATAAAATGTGATATCACGGAGAGATATCTAAGGGGGGCCAACAGGAGCCAACAAAAAGAATCATGGCTTGAGTGCTCCAATATATCTAGGCAAAAGATGGTCTAGAATGTACATCAATTTCATTGTTTGCAAAAAAAAGCATGCCAGTCTTTTCGGAGCGATTGCTGATGGCCTATGTTTGTTTGCTTGATTGTAGCTTGTGATAGATGAAATAGCAACAGTTAATGCTCTGCCCATCTGCCTTTGGTATGGTGTATGTGATTTACCCCTATTCCGCAGAATCAACCCAAGATCGATGTCTATCGAGTTGTCAACAGATGGAACGCATTAGATGCACAACTTTGATGAGGCACCAGAGTGTCTCCCAATTGTTTCATCCAACCTTCGACTGAACACTCTTCGAAGCTCTCCCGATCATGCCTTCGTGTTTGCATAATTTTAGCTACCAATGTTGGCAGCTGCAGGAGCAACGGGCTTGCCAGCTGGCAGAATATTGTTGCTATAGCGCATCTTCAAGGCCAGGCGCGTTTTCATCCCAAGTCACGCCCGCTCTTTTCCTCTTCACTTCACTTTCACTTTTTTCTTCCCTCTTCCCTCTTCTCTCTCTTTTCTTTTCCCACCTCTCCCAACTTCTTTTTCAACCAAACATATTCTCTTCTCTTCAAATCCGTCGCTTCTTTGTTTTCCAAATCACGTCTTCTCTATAAACCTTCCTTGTCTCACTTTCAGATTCCGGCACGATGGGTGGTAGCAAGAAAAATCGGCGCAGGAACCCAGCTGATGACAATGGAGTTGATCTCCTCAGCCTTGCTTTCAACCTGCCCACGCGCCGCGATTTTGAACGTGCAGACAGAGTGGCAGACCAGAGCCAGATCCACACACAGAGCGTCAGGATTCAATATGACGCTGGCGAAGACGAATCTAGCGAGGCCGAGTCCTCGACTGTCTCTCAAGCAGATGGCAAAAGATCAGACACTCAAGATGTTGATGAGACGCCAAAAGCCCGAAAATCATCCAAGCCTCGGCAGCAACAGCAGGCCAAGGAAAAGAAGAATGACCGACGAGCCCCTTCTCCGAAAGATACTCAGAAAACACCTGACCAGGCCAAAATGCCGTTACTTACGCGTCGACTTTCGAAACGGGAGACTTCCAAGCCCCCCAAGTCTCGTGAGAGGTCGTCCTCAAGCCCAGCCTCTCTGAGAGCTCCTTCTCCTGCTTTTTCCATACCATCTTCAGCTACCTTTCCTCGTGCCACGTCTAAGCACTCTCAAAAAGCCGCTAATATCGCTGCTTCAGACGCTTCTGCCAGGCCTCTTCAGCTTCACATTGGCGGAGGAGCTCAACCGCAGCAATTCTATCAGCCCATGTTTGCTTTTCCCACGGCTTCTGTGTACCCTCAGACACAATTCTACTCTACTGTTGGCAATGATTCTACTTTTGGCTGTAATCAATATGTACCTTTTCCCATGAGCCCACTGCCCTCTACCAATACCATGACAACACCACAGCCGCGCAACCTAATTTCTCAGCAAGTTCAATATATTCAAAGCGATCTCGACGAAGTTGTGATGAAGCTTTCACAGAACCCGGATGATGCTACCTTGAAGGGTAACCTGTCAGCTCTGCAGACTGAACTCAACACTCGGCTGAACTCTTTATTGGGTACGGAACGCCAGAAGGAATCCAAAGCCTCGGATGTCTCCAAGTCTCATGACTTGACAATGATGTCCCCCATGTCTCAACTCACGACCACACAGCAGGAGAGGAGCCCTAAAAGGAAAATTCGCCATCACTTGTGCACGGGCTGCGGCAAGGTTCGCTCTTCCGACTATCACAGCAAGCGCCCTGTCGTTCCAGGACAAAGGCCTTCCAAGAACTACTGTGAAGACTGCTTTGAAGACAAAGTTGAGAAGGGGATTTTGGAACATCATTTTTGCTATGGCTGTGGCACTGCCAGATCCAAGGAATTCCATCAGAATCACCCGATTTCGAAGGAGGATAAGCCCTTTCCTAACTATTGCTCGATATGTGTTGAAGAGATCCGGTCAGCTGAGACTGTTGCAGACTTCTCCGTAGTTGATTTTGTAAGTATTTTGACCCACGATGCACAAAGGCGTCGGTTTAAGACGGAAATAATAACCAAGTACAGGCCCCAGAATACCGGTCCTCAAGCAATTACGCACACTTGGATGCAACCGGCGGTCAATTTCAGAATTACAAGCATGTTGATTCGTTTAACTCAAAGGAAGGATTGAGCAACAATGACAATCAATCCAACATCTTGTTGAACTCGGCTCCTGGCGATGACAGCGACAAGATTGATTCTTATGGAAGAAAGAAGATGCCACACACGCTCAAGATTTCCACAAGCGGCCCCCAGTTGAGCTCTTCAAACTCTTCACCCGACTCTCCATATTATCCAGTTCGCCATACTGGAGCATCCCAAAGACGCGCACAGAGAAGCCCCCTTACTAGCCCAGGAAGTCAATACTGCAGCTCTCCCGATACTCCGACTACGCCAAGATATCAATCTCCCTATGTTGAAGATGTTATTTCGCCCATCCAAGAAGCAAAGAAGCCGGATAGGGGCCATCAATTTCATTCAACGGCACCTAGCGGACGAGATCCTCAGAGTAGTTGTCTTCATCGCTCTGCAAAAGATCACAGCCCTGAAATTTCTCAAGAGGTATCCGACGATTCTACGGAAGGGCACACTTCCACCGACGATTCAGCCCAATCTACCGGGAGCAAGTCTGTGAAATTTAGGCCAAAAGTTGATATTCGTCTCTCGGATTCCCGAACATCAAGCAATGCCTCATCGCATGCCAAGATTCTTGAAGAAGATATCAAGCCTGACGATGATACCATACCAAGTCGGGTGGGTATATACGGAACTTCGCCAGTGAAATCCCAAAACGGGTATTACCCAAGAGCGCTAGGTTCTCACAAGGTGTCTTCTGTTGCTGGTGAGGACGGATACGTGGAAGCCATACCAGAAAGAAGCTACAGAGGAGCTTTTTCCAAGGACAGCCCAGCAAGTTCGTGGATGCCCCCTACGTCCAACACTGGAGGAGATTTTTGGTATTCGAGGCCCGCTGCATATCAGTCTACCACATCTCCCAGTCCCACGACGGAAGGTTTCAAAGGATTCCAGCCAGGTGGCCACTCTACTTTCAATTATGGTTCCAGAGGCGGAAATGGGGCCGAAAATGGCCCTCCACCGCTTCGCACCACTGACAATACATTCAACCCAACAGATGCCGACACCACGAAGGAAAGAGAATCGCAAAAGTCTCCCCTTTCACCAAGCTCCGGCTCTCAATCTCAAGGTGCCCCAGGATCGTCCGGGAATAGTTGGAGGTACTACACATCTCCATTTGGAGGAGATCCAAAAGCAGAGTCCACATTCAAAAAGACGTCCCCCTGGAGCAACTTCTCTTCTCGGTCTGACGCTGAGTGCCACACAATGCAAGACGATTCTTCGTTCAGTCAGAGTGCATTTAGTGACTACTCTCAGCCCAGCAGTAATCCTTACTATGAACCTCGCAAACGAACCTTTCCCGATATAAATGATTATTGCTTTTTCGGCACCCGGACCCATCGCACTCCTGGCAAGTGGGCAAAGGACTACCAAAGTGCAACAAAATTGCCCAAGCCGACGCCATACTGGATTCCCGAGCCTATCATAGAGGAACCAGATTCCCCAGAGAGCTCGCCAGGGAAAAAGTCCAACATGCTTGGTAAGTTGATAACGCTGCGTCACTCGTATCAAGTTTTCATTTTTAACTATTCACAGAGTTTGATGACATCGACATTTCTCCTGCATCTGTCAGCAATCTTGCCACTAGCTCATCGCCTGATTCAGCAGAGGGCATTACTGATCTTGTTGAGCCCGAAACCAAGTTGGACGATGAGTCTGACAAGGAGAACACGCCCTGCAAAAACAGCGGTGATATGTCACCTCCCGAGTAGATTTGTGAGGGATTTACAAAGTTGGGGTAGGTGGGCAATTTACATTTGCTGTTTTGACGTTTATTTCCTCTTCTATGATGCCCATTGTTGCTGTGGATGAACCACGTCTGATTTGTATGAACTTTTCTTCTTTTTCACGGTTTCTACACGATGTTTTTTACACACCCACGTTGCTATTGCGTTGTTATTTCTTTTCTTATTTTCTGAAACTTGGCACACATGTATCAACGTCGTTGCTTGCTGTCATGGCCAAGGGAAGAGCGGTATTCTAGTACTTGTCAAAGGGGAGGAGGATCGACATTATGGGAAGCAATATAGCTAGGAGAAGCCTGAGACTATCGTCTGAGCGCGATTAGCATTCATCTTACTGACCAGGAAAGGGAGTCGGAAATGTTTGTTGGTATCAACAACAAAGGTAAATGAGGTAGCGAGATCTCGATTTTAAGTTGAGATTGCATTAGCTAAATGGTCTAATTATACTGAGATTTGCAACGCCGATATAGTAAGATGCCCATGTTATGCATAAATACGCGCATGGCAGTCAATGAAAAAGAAAAATGCAGCCTGGGCCGCGAGAATGTTCCCTCCGACAAGTTCCTTGCCCCCCCCCCCTTCCGTCCAGCCCGTCCCAGCCCATCCAACTCATACGTCCCTGTTTTCTTGCTCATCTGATAAAAAAGAAGAGAAGGGAACCCAAATTCATTTCCACATGAGTACAGACACAGACAGCTTTTTTTCCCAAAGTAGATGTAAAGCACCAGATGACAGAAGAAAATAAGCAAAGATGGAAAAGGAAATGGAAATAGAAAGGCATGATGCTCGCTCACGCGTTGCTTACATGGCTTTTTTCTTTAATGGTGTACACCACTAACACAAAAAGGAGATGGGAAATGAAAAATCGAAGAAGAAAATGGCATAGAAATAGTAACGCTGGGCGCAAATGGTAAAATCACCCGCTCATCGCACCGACCGCGAGGTATCCTTCTCCGGACTCAGCCGAATCATGGTCGACTGCAGCCTGTTTGAATGCAAAGTAGTCGGCGTCACGCTGGCAGGCGAGCTTTTCCTCGACGAGGTCTGCCTCGAGGCCAGCAGTTCGATGGCCTCGAGCCGGTTCCGCTCAAAGGCGTGGCTCCTCTCGCGCTCAAAGTCGATGCGGCGGACGCGCTCCCGGTCCTCGGCCTTGGCGTCGTTGATCCTGCTGCGCTTCTCGGCGAGCTTCTCGCCGACGTCGCGGACGCGCTTCTCCGTGCGCAGGCAGGCGGCGTCGAGCTTCTCGGCCAGGGAGGCGTCTGCAAACTCGAGCTCGGGCTTCTGCTGGTCCGGCCGCGGGCGAGCCGAGCCGCCCCAGAAGCAGCGGAAGACGAGCTTTGTCTGGAGTTTGGCGTCGGGGGTGCCCCATACGAGGAGGGTGTCTCCGGCGTAGAGCTTGGCCCAGTACACTGAGGCTGCTGCAGGATTCTTTACATCGGAAGATGGGAGGGCATGTCCGTTGATATGGATCCCGTTGGTGGCTTTGGATGAGATCCAGCAGAAGTAGGAGTCCTTGTCCGGTGTAGAGTCCCTGGCCCAGGGAGGAGGCGTCTTGGTCGTGTCCTTGGCGGGATCATAGCCCTCTTTCCATAGGAGAATCTTGAAGGCGTACTTTGGCACTCTCGTGTCGGTCCTTTGCTCGTAGATGATGCTGTTTTCCAGGCCACGGCCAAACGATACTAGCGAGTCCGTCATGGGACACGATATCCCCTGAATGCAGGAGCTCTTATCGGGTTCGATCAGGCCAATGGCTCTGGCCTGTGTTTCTTTCTGCACGGGAACCACGAGATTCTGCGAATCCGGGATGAAAGGCTCAGCGTCCTCATCAGGCTGTACGGCGGTTGGAGGGAAATCCATGGCGACGTCCTCGTCGGGAGATTGTCCCACAGTCGGCGAGTTGATTCCGCCATTTTGCCTCTCCGCCGGGCCAACAGGCGGGAAGTATTTCATAGCCAAGCTCCACAAGGGCGTCTTGCCTGGACTGAATTGCTCGCCTCTGTCGCGGGCAGCCTGGACAAACGCCTGGTATTGGAGCTGCGTCATCTCGGGATAATTGAGGTGCCACGTCTTGCGGTCTTGCTCCCAAAAAAGCTGCTTGCTTACCGGCCCGTCGATCTGGCGGCCAGATCCCGATCTCTGAATGGGCGGCATGCGGGCCAGCAGCTTACACTCCTCAATGGCCTCTTCGGAAAGGTCGTCGGTGTACAGCTCGGACTTTAGCCTTTTGATAGTGGGCTTCCCGGTAGGCGTGCTATCAAACTCGTCGCTGGCTTCGACCGACGGGGGTTTGCGTTTGCTCGTGTTAAAGTCCATTGATGCTGCAGTCAAGTAGAGTGACGACGATTCCACATGTCTTATTACCGATCCGGTGCCATTCAGGTCTTGTGAAGCAACCTCTTCCACTAGGCTTTGCAGCTGGTCAGCAGACTGATGGTGGGCAATCGACACGCTTGTGTCTTGTCGGAAGATACGGCGGTGCTTAACGAGAGTTGCGGCAGAATCGCCAGAATCGTAAGCCTCGTCTACTTGGCCTTCGAAATTGCTGCTGCTGCCACCACTGCTGCCGCTCACTCCGTTCCTGTTCGTGACGGGCAGGTTGAGATGCTGCTCCGGTACGGCTCCGGAGTTGGCAAAGGCGGAAGCCCCGACTTCTCCAAAGAGGCGAGGAGGCTGCGTGCCTCGGCCAAAGGTATTGTTGCCATTCTCCTTTCCTTTTCCCTTTCCATTGCCCCCCTCTTCCTCCTCTTCCCCCATGGAATCGCTCACTCGGTCATCGTCATCCACGTGATCGTATGTCTGGTACACGTGTGTCTGGTACTTGGGCGGCGGATCCAAGTAGTCTTCGTCGTCGGTAATTTCATCAAACGACTGCGAGGCTTCAATGGTTGTACCGGCTAGCCATGGATGGTCATCCAGCTCCTCTACTGTCGCACGGTTCTCCGGTCTTCTCTGAAGCATGCGGCAGAGGAAGTCAATACCGCTAGAGGAAATGGAATATTGATCCAACGGTCGAATGTCCAGCATCTCCGTCATGATTTTATGCAGCAATTCGGAATAGCTGATGCCGCTTTTGACTGGATATGGAGGTTGCCCCGTCATCGAATAAAAGAGGACGCCACCTAGAGACCAGATATCCACGGCATGGTTGTACCTTTGGCCCGGCACACGGCGAGCCTTTTTCCCTCTACTCCTGATGCCGTTGTCATCGTACTCCACGTACTCGGTGTACACCTCTGGCGCACAGTAGAGCAGCGTGCCGCAAAAGGTCCTGAGGAATGTCTGCTCAGTGTCCACCATCTTTGAAAGGCCAAAATCGGTGAGCTTGACGTCCAGGGGCTGAAGCGTATTGATCAATATGTTGTCTGGCTTGACGTCTCTATGGGTGATGTTATTGCGATGTAAGTAAGCGAGCGCACTCAGCAGCTGCTGGGCCATTGTCCTTGAGTCTTCTTCATTAAATGGGCCATAATCTACGATGTGTTTTCCAAGATCCCCTCCAGGCACAAACTCCATAATGATGATGAGAAGTCGATCGTCCCAGTCAAAGTTTTCCATGTATCGCACAATGTTGGGCTGTTAAGGGATTCAACGTCAGCCAACCACAGCCATGATGGGTGGTTTGAAAAAGCACGACTTACATGATGCACCTTGCGCATAATCTTCATCTCATTCTCCACCTTTTGGTCCAGCACTCCATTCTTAATGAAGCGGCGTTTCTCGAGCTCCTTGGCAGCGTACGGCTTTCCGTCATACTTGGATGTGACTTTGTAAACGACGGCAAAAGCTCCCTTGCCAATCATGCCTATCCTGTTGTATTTGCCGGATCCGGTCCACTCTCGTCGCACAGCTCGGGTATCTTTGGGCTTTGAGGGGGAACGCTGATCAGACGGCTGGCGCTCCAGGCGCCGCGGCGAAGTCTGCTGAGCCGCCTGAGCCGTCCTGAATAAGTCGACATGACCTCCAGGCCCCGTGGTGATGGTCTCAACCTGCAAGGCGTGGCGAGCAAAGTATTCCTCGACCTGGCGCGCGTATGCCCTCTCGTATTCGCCGTCACGGCGCGGGATTCGAACTCGGAAGGAAAGGTCGTTCATGTGATTGTGAAGATAGATGCAGATGATGGACCCCGAGCTCAACGTCCACCTCGTAATGGGCGGCCTGCCTTCCTCCTTGGGGCGAGAAGTGAGCAGGTTGTCGTCGACAAAGGTGCCATTGGTGGACTTGTCCTCGATCATGACGATGCCGTACTCGTTGACGTATATGCGGAAGTGGATGTTGCTGATCCTCCGCAGCGGGTCGTTGACGAAGACGACGTCGCACCTCGCATTGTTCCTCCCAAAGACGTAGCCCAGCGCAGGGTTCTTGGCTTGGCTCGACAGCCGCAGCAGGATGGCGTAGTTGCCATGGTTGGTCGGGTCGGACTCGAAGCGGCTCGGGTGGTCCTCGAGGTCGTAGTCGGGCTCGACGCCGTCGGCCTCCTCTTTACCGATGATGAAGGGCGACCCGATCCTGGCCAGCTGCTGGACCTCGTTGCGGGCGCACTCGGAGTGCGGGTACAGCACGCAGACAATGTCCGAGATGTCTTCGTCGGAAAAGCCCGAGTTCTGCTTGCCCACCCGGCGGGGGTCGAGGACGTTTTGCGTCGCTGCGAGGAGAAGAAGAAATGTCAGCGTTTCGTTTCGAGAGGAGCGCCGTGAACGAACGGCTCCGGCGTCATCTTACCCTGCGTTGGCTCTTCGCCGTCCATTGGGAGCGACCCGGCGAGGCTACGGCGTGCAAAGAGTCCAGGTTTGCCGCGTCCAATGCGAAAGAGCGTGCGCTCGCGATGCGTATAAGTCGAGGAGAAGAGCAGCAAAGCCACAACCCAAAGCCCTGGTTTGTGAGGCCACCAGAGGGGAGGGTCGCTTTTTATCAGACCCGGCGGAAGCCTAGACGTCCAGTTTGGTTTATTAGTTGAAGGGAGCTACCAGCCCGCACCGTGCCGCAACTATTAGTTGAGGTGGTATTTGATAGCTAAGCAGTTGGCCGCCCTTTTCTTGCGCCACCGAGGAACGGCGGTTGCAGCGTCGTTGCGCTACAGGCACAAGCACAAGCACAAGCACCAACTCCAATCCCGACGTCGTACGTGGGGAATAGCAATAAGATAGTATATTCAAGTTGAGTTTAGAGTGAAATGGCAATCCGGGGGTGGTTGACAGGCAAGTTTCGGCGTGGCGGAGAAATAATTATGTAGGCAGGCAGTACTTTGAGCAGAGCAGAACAGCGTCCCGTCCCACGGCAGTGATGGCACTTATAGTTCCCCGCTGCAAGACAGCGGCAGCTTAGCGATGGCGGGGTTGACAGTGGCTTACAGGGCACTGGGTTTCGTGTTGATCAACATGGGTGAACCACTGGAACAAGAGATTGGGGCGTCCAGAGGGGGGAGAAGAAGAAGCAAAGAAGGCGGGAAACTTTTAAGAAAAGGAAAGAAAAGAAAAGAAAAGAAAACGGGACGAAACAAGACAAGACAAGACAAAACCCGCGAGAACAGCAATTCATCCGTCCGCCTGAACCGATCACCGACCACTTTCCCGTGTCCCGTCATTCACTCAAGTCCATTTCGCGCCAAGATAATACCAAAAAATCGCTTGAAACCAAAAAAACACCCTGCATAGATTACATACAAGAGGGCAAAAAAGAAACAACCAGAAGAAAAAGGCACCAGACAAATCAACACCGCTAAGATGGGAGAGAGAGAGAGAGAGAGCGTGTACCGTGTCCGCGTGCCCCCCCAAGGTCAAACTACCACCAAAAAAACGCCCTCCAAGTCACGCGAAGACAAAAGCACCGCGCGCGTACTTTTCGCTCTACTCTCGCCTTTTCCTTCCATCAAACACGTCCGCCCTATCAACTAATTTCTTTTCATTTTCTTTTTTTTCTTTTTTTGGCGTTTCTCTTATCATCTTTCCTCGTATCAACAATTCCGCGCCACACAAACACACACCCCTACCACCCTTTCGCGCGTCCTCGTGAACAAGTCGCCTCATTCCCATCCATCTATCTATCCATCTCAGCCCCATCCCATGTCAAATCGCCAAAATAACGGCAACTTACACACCCTGCACGTCATTGCCGTGGCCACGGGCTCCGAGATCTTGCAGCACGCGCCAGGCCCCAATATCCCGATTCCCACGCAGCCCAATGACATGCTGTTGTTTCGTGTTTCTTTCTTTTTTCCTTTTTCTTTTTTTCCCTCCCCATTTCCATAACTTTTTGCTTCGTAATTTGTCAGAACCGCGAAGAAGGCGGGTGGGGACCACGCAAGGCACGCAGCGAATGATGCGCGAATCCAATTTGCTCCTCTTGTACATATGCAAGCCTCACGTTAAATGACACCCATCGACTGCAACCCCCCAAAAGAAACCAACTCCGTCTTAGTCCGAAAAAGCCTAATTCTGAATTATTAATTCGCTGTAAGACAGAGACGGTCGTGAGATGTTCGATGCGAGAGCCACTGCGTCAGTCATCTTGACATGTGAAACAGCAGCTGTTGCGCGTCAAGCGTCAAGCAATCACATGCCCTGCTCATCCGCCAAAAACCAGCCTCACTTTCACTCACTCCTACGAAGAAACAACTCCCTACAGAAAGAAAAAAAGAAAAAAAAAGAGTCACGAGAACAATCACTCCTTACCAATAAATCAGCCCCCAGTAAGTCATGAACAAGAAAAAATAATCCTCGTTTGCTTGGTAGTATTCCACATGTATAAAAAATAAGTCTACCTGATATCAAAGAACAATGTTTCCCATCTTTATTATCGTTGCCCGACTGGCACAACGTGAGGGAGGTTCCGTAAAGCACAAAGGAAAACACGACGCCCATGAAATGCATATCCTAGAGCAATATCGACAATAGCTCAGATATGCTCCCAACATATATTTGAATGCTCCCAAACCCCAACGCCTACCATGCGTACTGCATCCAAAGTTGCATATACATCACTGTCGCCTAACAAGGGTATCTATCACAAGATAGAAAAGACATGTACAAAAGGACAGGGGGAAAACACACATGATATAAAACAAAAAGGAGACGAAGACGAGGCAAGGAAACAATGCAAGGAGGGTATGGTGTGATCAACCGTTGGTTTTTGTACTTCAAAAGGAAGGAAAGAAAAAGTAAATCATATCATTTTAATACTGTTGCGTGCTGTGCAGTGGCTGTTGGTATCCGCCAGGCTGTGCAGGCTGTACAATGGTGCCGTACACGGGCTGCGGCGACATGCTTCGCGCCGAGTGGCCGCCAATCGAGTTGGCCGACAGAGTTCTCCCGTGTCCGTACGGTGCTGAGGCAATGGAAGCACGTTGCTGGACATACTGCTGGGGAGTGAGGCGGAAAGATCGCTGGGAACCGGGCGACGCGGGTGTTGCTGGCTGCCATGGCACAGACTCCTGTCGCCTGTGGCCGGGCCTCTCCGTCGGCGTCATGGGCGTCTTGGGCACAGGTGACTCCGCAGTACGGGGTGCGGGCTTGCGATGCACCGCAGGGGCGCCGTAGTTGACTGTTGGGCCAAAGTTGACGTCTGGGATCGCGAATCTCGAGTTGTAGTGTGCGTCCGGATCAGCGCCGCCGGTCGTCTTCAAAACACCAATGCGGGGGCGGTCAACGAAGGGCTGTTGCAGTTCGTCGCCAAACTCCAAGTGCATCGGGGGCTGGGGAGGCAGGAAGCCGTCGTATTGAGCTCGGGACTGGGTAGTGTAATGGTCAATGATGTCGTTGGGGGTGATGCTCTGGTGCTTGTTGTTGTAAGGGGCTTCCGGCCTCGTGGGGAGGGGCTTCCGCTGAGGATGCTGGCCATATCCGGGAGAGCCGCCGGGGCTGTAGGAAGCGTACTGATCATCCGAGTACGACGATCCGTGGGCCGGCGGAGGCGGAGGCTGAGCGTGGTACGGAGAGTGAGGCTCATCATAGGGCGTTCTTGGCCCATAGGGCGACGGCTGCCTCTGTTGCGATCGGTGAGAGTGGTGAGAGTGATGGGAGTGGTTAGTAGGAGGGCGATCACCGTCTTGGTTGCTACGGTGGCTGTGACGGCTCGGCGGGGGGTTCAGAGACTGAGCAGACCGGTTCTCGCCGGCGTAGAAACCACCACCGCCGTGAAGGGGAACCGGCGGCGGTGCGTCAAAGAACTCCTCATCCTCATCATCATCAGGAATGTCGGGAACCCCGGGCAGAGCAATGCCGCCAGCCTTGGCCATTTGAGCCAGAGTGCCGCTGGACAGGCGGTTGTTGGCCCGGCGGAGTTCTTCCGTGTTGTAAGGGGCGCCGGATGGGCGGACGTGAGAATCGCGCGCAACCATCGAGGGTCGCACAACAGGCTCGGGCGTGCGAATGGCTCCCATGCTGGTCTCGATGGGTTCGACATAAGCATTCGGCGTGACAACACGACCCTCGTCCGAGCTGGAGCTTCCTACTCGCCCGGCCATCTCAAGGGGAGAGAGGTCGTTTGGCGAAGAGTTTGAGCCCATCGAGATGGGGCTGTTGGATTCGGAAGAATGGCGATCGCCGGCGAAACCAACCTTGGGCTTTTGGTAGCTTATTCTGTTGCTGGCTCTGTTGGAGGCCGGTGAGTAAGAGCGGCTTCCGTCCTCAATCGAATTCATCCGCGTGCCGGTGGCCTCCTTGAGCCGCTTTCGCCACTCCCTCTCGTTCCAGGTTGAGCTCTTGCCGTCCAGTAGGAGCGTGGTGACGTCTTCGAGGTCCAGGTAGCCGAACTTCTTGCTTCTGGGCATGGCAAACATGAGCGACCTGGCATCCAACACGCTGGCAACAAGCCTACCAGGACGGCCGTACAGGCCAAAGGTGTCCCACGTCGGAAACAAGAAGCGGAGCATCGTCTCGAACCCGCTGACGGCAGGGCGCGTCTCGGGCATGATGAAAACAAAGCCCTCTGAAGATGACGCCGGAGTGGAGTGAATGGCAATGTTGCCTTCAATCTTGATGAGGGTTGAAGCGTCCACCAGAGACTTGGCCTGAGGATAGATGGCATATGCAGAGTAGGCTTCACTGATGGACGCAACGGGCTTTGTCCTCTTTTGCTTCTTGCCCTCGGTCTTGACATCATAGAACTTGATGTCTCCTCTGACCACGCGAGCGGCAGATCGATCGTAGGGAGACTTCTTCTTCAGCTCCTTTTGAAGCTTGGCGTACTCCTTCTCATCAGGGGGCGTGATGACGCACCAACAGCGCCTCCATGGTACACCAGCTCCAAACCGGACCCTGACCCACGCCTCAATCTTAAACTTGGACCTCTCCATCATAACGCTGATGTTGTTGAGATATTTGGCCCTACCGGCAATCAGGGCGCCGGTGTATGCCTCCTGGAGAGCTGCATGCTCGTACATGGCCAGCCGAACAGCGGATGTCCATTCTACCAGCGACTCATTCGAAGTGAAATGCAGCAAGTAACGGTTCCTGCCAGCGGTTGACAGGCTAAGAATGTTCTGTAGCGGCTGCTCATCGCTTGAACGGGTGGGCAAAGACTCAATCTGTAAGGGCAAATTAGTTAGATTTAGAGGTCCACGGTGAAGCACGTGAGGTTCGCCATACCACTTTGATAGAAGCATCCGTAAGGTTGATGAATTTAGGAAGAACCATGCCATCTTCACCAGCTGCATCCAGTTCCGCGGCATCCCACAAGGAGAGCACGGTGCCGACGAGCTGTGCAAAGCATTCGGCCCACGTTCTATCGGGGTTTGGTTTGCCCTCTATCACAGTGTTGGGGTTAGCAAGCGCTCAGACAGACAGCACCATTGCGGGGGGACGGCTTGCAAGACCACATACGGGTGTTTTGATCATCCAGCTTCAAAAAGTAGCCTTCGTGATACAGCTTGTTGGAGTGGCTGTTGAGCAGCGAGAAAATGGGCTGCAGCTCCGGGATGGTGTCCTCGTTGACCTCCATGACGGGAGGCTGATACGTCTGGATGATGGACAAGGGTCGTGCACTATTCCGCGAGCTACTTCGGTTGCGTCGGATGGGGGCGTCGATGTTTACCGGCGTGCCATAGTCAGACTGCGGCGACGGCGTGGAAGGGCTGCGCAGGTCGATGTGCGCGAGCGAGTGCCGCTTCTTAATGCTGAACTTGGAGCTCTTGGAATTGGGATTGGAAAGGGGAGCTTCGTCCGAGGGCGGTGATGAAGGTGATGATGTTGGTGTCTTGCGCCCAGCGGAAAAATGGGACATGAACGAGACCACTAGACAATGACACGCGCGCCCGTTAGCACCTCTCCAGTACTCGTACTACCTTGCAGGCACCTCAAGTAGAAAAAAAAAGAGCACAGCCCGTAAAAAGGGCATCAAGCCCCCCTAGCCCAGCCCAGCCCAGCATTCAATGATTCGGCGGCAGGGCACAGCACAGCACATGCCCGTTGCAGAGAAGGGCAAACCAAACCAATGCATCCATCCATGTTGGCGGTACCTGTACCTGAGTGCTAGCAGCAGCATCTCCGCAGCAACAGATACGAGTCCCGCGCATGCAACGCTGGCGCTTGTACCTGTACGGCCAAGACCAAGACCAAGAGGCTGCCAAGTCTGGAGGCCCCAAGCAGCGGCGACAGGTTGCGTGAGCGCCAATGATGCCACCGTTTCTTGCGCAATGCTGGGGTCTAGCGGCAGCCCAGGAGGCAAATGGAACATGGAAGGGGGGTTGGCTGGGCTTCTGGGGAGGGTCCAGCATTGAGCCAGACTAGGGGTCCTGCTGGGGGTCCTGCTGGGGTCTGCTGGAGCCCTGGTGACGAATGCGAAAAAAAAAAGACGGTGCGGACAAGAAACAGGAATGGAGCTACTGTACGAACCTCGATTGCGAGCCATGGTGCGATAGTGCGCCTGGGCTGGTCGGCGGCCGATCTGGAAAAGGAAAAAAGGCAGAAGAAGAAAAAACGAGACCGACGTCGAATTATCGAAATTGCGATATCATGAGCTGTGAAAGTCGTTTTTTTTTTTTCGTCTGTCGTCAGCTCTCGGGGCGACGGAATGGAAATATCGATAAATCGAGAAACTCTGATGAAGCCAAAAAAATAAAATAGGAGCAGCGAGTGGCGGGGCCGGCGTCCGGCGGCGGCGATGCTGAGTTTGAAAAAACGAGGGCGAGGCTTTTGCAGCAAAAATGCAAATGCGATGGCGGTTTTACCCAGAAGACGCAGGTCGGACTTTTTAAATCCAGTCGCAACAAGATGCAAGCCTAGCCTCTCGTATCGTATGTCAGCTTCGGGGGGGTGAGTGAAAGAGCTCTAGTGACGGGCCCCGTGAGACAAGCACGCGACGTTTGGCCGATATGAATGCCTCGTATCGTGTTGCCTTTAGGCGGGCTGCAGTATTAGGCGCTTCGGTGTGTGCTTGGTGCTTGGTGCTGGCTCAAGTTTGCAAATGTCTTCCCACTCTGGGGAAATCGAAAGGGCGACAAACCAAGGCCAGGCTGAACGAGTGTGTTGCACGGCTACTATTTATCTATTAATTGCCTCCTTCACTCAAACGGGCTTTTGTCTATCTGGGGCGAGCGGATATGCCGGAGCCATCGAGCCAGATTGGCATGACAGCATGACTAGGAAAGGGACGACAAAAAAAGCCAAGCCAAGCAAAAAAGGGCTCCGCTCTCCCATCTCAGGAGTTTCTTGCTTTTCTTCTCCTGCTGAGCTTTCGCGGCCCAACTCGCCCCGGGCGGGAATGTCGCAGCCATGCCGTGCAAGTTTGCGCCGCTCGTTGGTGGGTTTTGCGCCGAACCAAGAGCGGCGAGCCACGGCTACGGCACGACGGTACGGAGACGCTGGGACATGGATGGTTTGAAATCTTACTTACAGTGCGCGTATCGTATCGTGTCGTATTATGTGCCGGAACTCTGTCGGTACTTCAGTGTTGCTGTTGTTTCTGTTTCTGTTTCTGTTTTTGAAGTTTCCCTTTTTGATTCTCCGGGCGAGGCGCAAGTCGTGCGTGGCCTCTTCTTCTTCTCAAGTCCAGTTCTTGTGTTTCTCTCTCTTTTCGTATATGGTGTGTGAGCCAATATTCGTATCGGATTGCCGTTGGTACCTCTAGACCAGGCTTGCCAAGGGGCCTAGATAAAGTCCCCAGCAATGGTTGCAGTCACCAGGCCAGAAGCAGCAACAACTCAGAGCAAGCCCCCTTCGGTATTCTTCTGGTGCGATCTTCCGTTCCGTCCTCTCTCTTCACTTCTCTTCCACGTAAGTCGCGTCGCCAAGCCCAGTCCAGCTGCAAGACAAAAAGAAAGTATGCCGTCAGACTAGATGATTGTCAAAAACACGGGAAGCATGCATGCTCGACGTCACTGGCAAAGTGGCAGCTGAGGCGGCGCACTAAACCAAGCCCAAGGCGATCGCTAACGCCAGCAAACGTTAAACCCGGAGATGGATGAGAGACAAGATCGTCACAACGACGTCGAAGAGCTGAAGCCACAGATCCCCCCCAGACAAGGAAGAAAAGAGAAACAGAGGGCGGCTACTATTTAAGCATGGCAGAAATAGATTAACCCAGACCCTTTTTTTTTTATTCGTTTTGTTTGATTTGCCCATGTCGGGGTTCTTTATTACGGATACGGAGGAGCATCTTTGTCCACGGTGATAACGCCAGTGCTCCATATTGCACGCAGCTACGGGGGATGTCAAGCTCCATTATCAAGCGAGGTAGCGAGGTAGCTGGCGCCTATAAGACACAAACAAAGGTACATACAAGCACAATGGCACCGGCCCATGTCTCCCAGCGGTGATTGCTGTGCGCACTTTGAATCTCGTAACGAGAGATGCTGGGCGTTTCTTCTTTGCCATTCTTGCGCCCGCAGGGGTCTGGGCCAAGCAACCTTGGTGCTACTTGCTGCTAGACACAGAGACAGTCCGTAAATTTGAGCGACTATCGTCAGGTAGCTCCGGATGCCCCGTACGTGGTTGGTGGGGCGCGCAAGCCCCCTATCGACTCTTGGTGAGCCTGCCCGCACTCTTATACATTTCCAGCTGCACAAGGCTTCTAGATGGGCTCGCCTTTTGCGCCATAATCGGCGGGTTCCAGAATAAAATTATATATTGCGTGTTCCGCTTTGGGATGTACATACATGCCATCATTGATTGACTGCCAACCGGGTCCATGTGCGTGGCTGGCGTGGCGTGGCGTGCGTGAGTTCTTTGAGCAAGTACTGTAGGTCCTCGTAAATGTACTCGCACAGGTTGTATCCATGTACGGATAGGTACTCGAAGATGAAAGAATGGAGTTGAGGCCCTTTCATTCAACCGCCAACAAGGGCCACGGCGCTTTTGCCGCCAAAACACTCAATCCCGCTACCCAACCAATCTGGCGGGGCTCTTCTAGGGGCTCAGGTTGCACTCGAAATATGGGCTGTAATCATTGAACCCATCGATCCATCGAAACGCTTTCCCTCAATTACATTCATTCACGTTGCCCTGCTGCAGGCACAGTTTCGTTGCACTCCTAGCCGCTCTTCACCACCGGCTGTGAGCGCATACCGCCTTTGACGTGGGAAATGCACAATCCACGAGGTATCCATTGTCATGCATCACGTCACACCACTAAAGGCGCCATCATGCAGGAACTTGTAGCGCACTTTGTTTCGTTCTCTCTTTTTGTCCAAGTTGGCTATCCAGTAATCCCGTGTCTCAAAATTCAACGTTACCCAGTAGTCATTGTATCAGCTGCTAGAGGAATTTTGGCAGACGCAAGAACAAAGGTAGAAGAGGTAACTACCTCTAGGTAGTTTGCAGAAGCTAGTACCGAAATAGACGCTCCCTTTTGTTTTCGTCTTCTTTGATACTAATTGATATCAAATCTTCTTTTCCTCTTTTGTTCTCGCGGTTTCCATCCCTCCATTCAGTTGGCAAAAGCTTTCTCAAAGCCCCCCCCCCCCCCCCTGTGCTCGCTTAGCTCTCCTCCGAATCCCAGCTTTGTACCTCGTACAGGCCATGTATGTATCTGCCGTTGTAATTCTAACCCTCATTGACACAACTTCTGGTCCATCTCCCGAGCCACTCCGGGCGATGCTAACCCAGCGCCAGACGCCGCATCTGGTCTAGATAAGCGGAGAGTGCTACTTGCAAAAGCATGGCAACTCTGCTCAACCATCCTCCAATAGCCTGTTAATTACACCGAGCAACAAGACGCTGCTATGAAATCAACGACTCGGGTACAACCCCCAACGCCGTCAGCCGAAACTCTCAACAATTGCGGCGCAGCTGCCAAGCAGAATCCGCAATTCTCGTCTGCCAATGGGCTGCCCAGGATGCTCAAGGTTCAGTCGTCAAAGCCTCACCTCCAACGCGGCTTTCTGAGACAAGATTGTGACACGACCCGGCTCTCCCAGCGCATACGAGAAAGACGGAAGTTGTCAGCGCTTATTGCTAGTGCTGCGCGGACGGGACGGCAATCCGTTGTAGCCATTTGGAATAACACGCCGCTGTGAGATACACGAGCCCAATCTGGGGGGGCACTCAACTGCCAGGGTTTCATTGCTAACCCTCACCGCATAACACTAAAATGATGTGCGCGAATGTGGAAACATGTCGACTGTCTTACTCCGGACAAGTCGTAGTACGAGGCGTCGGGATGGAATGCTCGTCAGCTCCAACATGGGTCTGGCTGGTCTCCGAATCGCCATCAGGCTTTGATGCTGCCAACGCAGCCTGACGTCATGCAAGGCCCCCTAAAAAAAAAGATCAACTCCAGATGCTCGATCTCGCAGCCGCTTTGTGTGAATCATGATGCTTCGCAAGTCACTGCATGTCTCACAACGAATCCATTTGCTACCGTCGGTCGCACCAGCTATGTAGACTCTCACAAATCATCGATCATACGCGTCACAATAAGCCTAAGCCTTGCTGAGGCGATGCCGTGCAACCGTCATGCCGGTTTCCCAGGCCAATCCTTCCGAGCCGTGCACCTTCAGGCCGGTACCCCATCCGATCACCCGTCTTGGCCGCATAGAGTATACGTCAATGAAATCGATTGGCAGTGAATGCATCGTCATGTATGTATGTGGCTATTCTTGGGTATTGGAGATCGCCCCCCTTGGATGTGCATGTGTGCTCTGCTGCTCCGCCTTCCTAGCGGGCATGCACTTGCATTGCGCCAGTGTCTAGCTGTGCTCCTGTGTCAGTAGCAAACCCCGAATACTGAACATGCCTTGCGTGTCTTGGTAGCGAGCCTGTTTCTTCGCCCCGATCTCCCAATATTACAGTAGACCCCCCGACGCTGTTGATCCGCTTGCTAGGGCCAGATATTCGACGGTCGGTGTGTTGATCGAGGTTCCGTGACATCTCATTGACGCGGGTTCCGTAATTTGTAAAGGGCTGAGGGATATTCGGGTTGCGGGATTCTTCCATTCATCTAGGTGCCCTCCTCTCATTTCCGTGAAATTGGACGTGATGATATTTTCCGATGCAATTTGGTGGCATCGGCTTATTGCAATAGCGACTTTGCTTTGTTCAACGAGAAAGGGACCAGGCGAAGCCGAGTTGGAGGATTACAAATTCACATACTCCGTGTGCTAAGCGATATTAACCAGTCAGTCAGGCGGGAAATGGGCTCAAGCCAAGAAGTAATATTCTAGCGATATTGAAACGAGAAAGCCATCATGTGAAGTCCGATGCTGCAGGGTAGGTCGAGGAAATGGTAACTGAGTTGGGAGGCTTTTAATGCGGCACAGGCACAGTACATGCCTCATGTAACTGGTAGCTCGTTCACTCGCTCACCTCCGGATACGGACCTTTACCAATCACCCCATCACGTGCGGCTAATTACCTTAATTCTTGATACCTCGCAAGCTCCGACCCGGGCAATGACAATCTCCCGATAGCATCCGCAACGGCCGTGGTCAGCGACCCGACAGGTCGTAGCTTGCTGTACATGGTTGGAATGCAATGCGCACATCATCCTCTCCAACGTTGGCGACTTTCCTGACATCTCCATCGCGTCTGAGGCTCTTCGCTGACCCGCTATGGCGGGGTCGGTGCCGGCGAAGCCTCGTCTCTGTAGCGTCGCAATCGCAGTCACCATCGCCTCATGGGTATGGGTATGGGAAACCGCCCTTTCGCTTTGAGACGGGCATCGGGCTGTTTGCAAAGCGGTCGCCTCGGCCCTTCCCGCCGCCCTTCTTGTCCCCTCCCTCTGTATCCTTCTCAGACCCCCTGAGCACCCATCATCAGAGCCGGGACCGTCGAGCTCGCGCCTTTGTGAATGGAGAACTTATTAAAGGCCTTACGAATGGTGACGATGCCGTGTATGCTAGCGACTATTTCATATGTGCAAACGATGGCGTAGGCGCGTGGGCAGCTCGCCCCAGAGGTCATGCTGGGTAACATATATCCCTCCCGTGACGCGGAAACGCATGCTGTAGGAATGCGTCTCTGACGGAGAAAACAGGTTGTGGTCGCGACTGATATTGCACTTCTGGGCGGCGGCCATCGAAGAAGAGTCGGCGCAGAACCTATTCCAGCAAAAGGCCTACCAGCCCGACCCCATTGCGTCTCTGCAGACGGCATTTGAGCAGACACAAGAAGCAACCGGTGCTCACGACTGGCAGGGAACGACGACGGCGTGCGGTGCTCAACTCCATTATAAAATGGTGACGGATGCGGGGCGTCAAGATGCGACGCCAGTTCTCTATGTGACCAACCTGGGTGACTGTCAAGTCCTCGTCCTCCGCCCCCGGGACCAGGGGGTCGTATTCAAAACCACAGAGCAGTGGCATTGGTTCGACTGCCCCCGTCAGCTCGGCACAAACAGCCCCGATACCCCGAAGGAGAATGCCGTGGTTGATGTGGTAGACCTAGAAGAAGGTGACGTGGTACTTGCAATGAGTGACGGCGTTATCGACAACCTTTGGGGACACGAAATTGCGACTCGAGTGTTTCAAAGTATCAAGGAGTGGGAGGCCGGGAAAGGCGCTGATGGGGATGCAGATCGAACGGGCGGCCGCAACGGTGGGATGTCTGTTGTGGCTCAGGATCTAGTAGCGGCTGCGAAAGTGATAGCTCTCGATCCATATGCAGAGAGCCCATTCATGGAACACGCCATAGAGGAAGGTCTCGCTAGCGAGGGAGGTTTGTTCTATTCTCATTCCCAGTCCGAGTGGTGATGTGTGCTTAACTCGTTTACAGGAAAACTGGACGATATTAGTGTAGTTGCCGCATTATGCGTTAGAGATACGGAACGGTAACACAAAAGAATTAGATGGTGCCTGGTGTTTATACATCGATGGCGTCTTGTTTTTGGATCTAGGGCTGAGCAATTGTCTTTTTCAATATGGGCTTGAGTTTAATGATAATCGATTCAATGGCAATCGGATGGTTATGGTGGGTATGATGCAGAGTCGGTATGGTTTACTTTATTGCACTCCGTTTGTTTTAGATGTGCGAAGAAATTCAGCTATATATCCGATAGCAATGCTAATATAATATTTTAAAATCCAAAGTTTCATTTCTAAAAACCATCGCATTTCTTGAACGAGCTTGGTATATAGAGAACTTGAGAGCATCCCACAGTGACAATGATGGTGAGGATGGATTTACAGTCGGCCGGCGCTGGAGCGGGTCGTAGTGCAGACGACCCACTTTTATGAACATTTAATTCTTTATCGCACGTGCTCCACTGTAACGCGATAAAGAAATTTATTTTCGAGCTTGATCTGAGCTTGTATGAATTTCCATTGCACCCGCGACGACTGGTTTTTCTCGGTTCCAAGTTGTGGAAATCATCCCAAGCCGACCCAAATCAAGCAAACAAGATGAGAGGAAAACGCTCAAAGCAATACCGCAAGCTCATGGAGCAATTCTCCATGACGTTTGGCTTTCGCGAGCCATATCAGATTCTAGGTTCGTCTGCATAATGGCTGGAAAAATGCTGTGCAATGGTCGCAACTGACAGTTTTTTTTTTTCAAACCACAGTGGACGCAGAAATGATTAAAGATGCGAACCGATGCACTATGGATCTAGAGGCCAGGTTACAGAGCACAGTTCACGGCAAAGCGAAGCCATGTGAGTTCGGCGACATCGGTCCTCAAGACCGCTGCTTACGACGTTGATAGTGATTACCCAATGCGAGATCCGAAAACTCTACGCCGAGAAAGACCAGCCTGGCGTCAATGCGGCAATCGAACTGGCAAAGACATTCGAACGAAGACGCTGCGGCCACCACCCCAACGAGTATCCCAAACCTCTCGAGACCATGGAGTGCATGCGGTCTGTTGTGGATCCCAAGTCAACAGGCGAGAATAAGCACCGCTACGTTGTAGCAAGCCAGAGTCTGGACGTACGGAGAATGCTACGAGGAATTAGAGGAGTGCCGTTAATATACATCAAGCGGAGCGTCATGATTCTGGAACCCATGGCGGATGAGAGCGTGCAGATTCGAGAGCGAGAAGAGAAGCGCAAGTTTAGAGCAGAACTCAAGAATACCCTGGGCAAGAGGAAGCGTGAGGAAAAGGAAGAACGAAATGGTGGTGAGGGCGAGGGTGATGGTGACGATGATGGAAGCGAAAGTGACGACGACGACGTGAAGCAAAGCAAAGCGGCACAAGAATCTACGTCAGAGAAGAAGCTCAAAAAGAACAGAGGCCCCAAAGGGGTAAATCCTCTATCCATGAAAAAGAAGAAGCCTCAGCAGGGACCAAAGAAGGAGGCTGGCGAGAAACCAGAGGCTGTGTCAGATGCACCAGCTAAGCGGAAGCGAAGAAAGAAGACTAAGGCGGAGAATGGGACAACGTCCAGCGGTCCAGAACCAAGCACAGTGGCTCCAAGCAATGCTGGAGAGGAGAGTTGAAGCATGAATCCCATGAAAAAAGCGTGGTAATAGGTGGTATCTTGTCGAGGGCAATGAAAATTGCCCCATGTTTTGAAAAGGAGTTTTAATACTATGACATTTCGGGGTACAGGTAGAAGCGATTGTAAATATCAACTCGTCAGAATATTACGCGCCACTACTAGGCCTAGCAGTTGAGTGACGGTTGCGGGTGTCTCTCCCAAGGGTATTTTCATTCGCTGCTTTTGCGAAATGGTATTGGATGGAATGCAGCCGGTGGTTGAGCGCTGCGTAAGGGGGAAACATCTCGATGCGGCCAAAGCAGGGCAGTGCGCGTGCGGGATGCTGTCAGATCATTCCGTCTTGCTCGAGTGTCTCGTTGGATCGTGATAAGATATAGATAACCTTTTTCAGTAACCCCCGTCATCTTACGACATCACTAAGATGCCCCAGAGAAGATACGAATGCGAGCCACTCACTGCCACTCTGGAAATTGCATCACCAACACTGCTGAAGAATTGCTCCCGTCATCAATGCCCGAAACAACGAGGCCATTTCCCCTGAATTACGCCTCTTGTCTTCTTGTCTCTATCCGGCTGAGACAGGGACCAAAACAATTGCTATTCAATAGCTGCTGCTCCGTAATACTCTTGGCTTATCCCGCGTTGGGTGGCAGTGAGAGCGCCGGATTTGCAGCCCGAAAGCAGCACACGTTTCTCCCTCCCGCTAGCCGGGGGGCCGCTAAATTTAATTTAACGACGTAACCACCACTTTTGCGACACCGCCCTCTTTACGGCCTCCAGCGTCGACGGCAGAAGAAGAAACACCAGCGGCTCGAACTTCTTCTTCTTCTTCTGCTTCTCCTTCTCGGCCCGGAGTCTTCGAACCTCCACCCATCGCCGTCACGTCCCATCCATGCCCGCGCGTGCCAACCAGGTGGATGTGGACGTGGACGTGATCTTCAACCCCTCCTCCCATATCCTGAGGCTGTGACAATGGCTGCCCAGGATGCAGAGCCCAAGGCGGCCGCCGAGATTGCGACCGCGGCGCCGCAAACGAGCACAGCGCCGACTGCTGTGGCCGAGTTCGATGACTTTGGTCTGCCGATGAAGAAGTTCATCGCACCGGTGGCGGAACCCCCGGACTCGGACGCCCAAGATGCGACACACGATGCGGATACGGGCGGCGAGACGCAGAATGGCCACCACGAGTCCAAAGAAGAGCATCAAGAGACGTCGGAGACTGCAGGAACCAGCAATGGGCACACGTCAAGCAGCGATTCTGAGGATACCCGTTCCAAGGATGTTCAACCAGCACGAGGGAACATACCTGCAGTTGCATCACCAATACAGCAGCAGCAGGAGCCCAAGACCGGGACGGAGACCGGCCCCAAAGAGCCGTTTACTCCCCCGTCAAATAACAACCCGTGGCCTCCCGCCTCCCCATCCCCGATCAGGGGAGCTCGTGCGATTGAAGGGCCTTCTACTCCAAAGACCCCTAACAGGGGCACCGACCCGAGCGAAAAGTACCTCCAGGCAAAATCTCCCGGAGGATTCAGCCAGACGCAGAAACGAGACCGAAGCTTCTCTAGTCCCATGAGTACCAATGGCGTCTCGGAATTCTCGCATCAGCATGTCTTGCAGCGCCAAGAAGTACAGGAGGAAAAAAAGGACGACGACGATGGCGGCTGGCAAGAGATGCCATCTTATGCCAGGTATGACATGTATGATGACGACGACCGCTTAATCGCCCGGGAACATGATGCGGATGAAGATGAGACGTATGGTTATGCAGGGCTGGGTGGTGCCGGAAAGGGATATACACGAGTCATCATGGATGAAGATGCCGAGTCGGCGACGAGCATGGACGAGCACACGCAATATCTATTCAAGAACCCAAACGGGACTTCCATAGGCGAAGATGACGAGGCTAGAGACGCCGTATCCCAGATGCAGGCTACAAAGGACCTCCTTACCGAGGGGCAGAGGATTGCATACGTCGGCGTTGTCCGCCTGGAAATCGTGAACATGGTCAAAGAGGCCGAAAAGCTCCAGCTCAACACAAAGTCTGCCAAGAAGCAAGTCATCATGGGCGCTGAAGCAGTCAAGATGTGGGGTCAGAAGATGATGATTCGGCTCTACCATCACATGGACATCAGTGATGCGGAACAGATCATGATTGAACAACTCGCAGATCACGGTGTCATGGCACAGGACCTCACATCGGCCCTCCTTGCCAACTCCCGGGTTCAGAATCCCATGGCTGAGGAGAAGAAGATGGGAACTCCCAGGTCCAGCCGTTACCCGCCGCCCTACGAGGAAGAGAAGCCTGCTGAGATGCCGCCGCCTTATGAGACGCACAGCGGCGAGGAGTTGCCCGAGGTCAAGATGCCTTCGCAGATGCCGACGACGGAAAAGATTGACATTGACTTGCGGTGGACAGTGCTCTGCGACTTGTTCCTGATACTCATTGCGGACTCAATATATGATGCCCGTTCAAGAGTCCTGCTGGAACGGGTCGGCAAGAGCCTAGACATTACATGGATAGACATTTGCAAGTTTGAAAAGAGGGTTACGGATGCATTGGAGATGCAGCAGGCAGCCGAGAAGGAAAACTGGAACGAGGAAGAACACATGGAGAACCGGAGAAAGATGGCTTTGAAGAAGAGATACATCATGATGGGCCTCGCTACCGTGGGCGGTGGTCTTGTCATTGGGCTTTCGGCTGGTCTGCTCGCCCCCGTCATTGGAGCTGGCCTGGCTGCCGGATTCACGACCATTGGTGTCACGGGCACGAGCAGTTTCTTGGCCGGAGCGGGAGGAGCCGCCATCATCACCTCGAGCGCAGCGGCCTCGGGAGGCGTCATTGGTGGCAGGGCTGCCGGTCGCCGAACCGGCGCTGTCAAGACCTTTGAGTACCGACCTCTCCACAACAACAAGCGTGTCAATCTCATTGTCACAGTGTCGGGCTGGTTGACGGGAAAAGTTGATGACGTCCGGTTGCCGTACAGCACGGTCGACCCCATCATGGGCGACATCTACTCGGTGTTGTGGGAGCCAGAAATGCTCCGGAGTATGGGTGATACCATCAATATCCTGGCTACCGAGGTAAGCTTTATATGCACAAGTTTTGAGTGGGATTTTGATACAGAGGCTAACACAGCGGAACTTGTCTCTCTAGGCACTTACTCAAGGTCTGCAGCAAGTTTTGGGCAGCACCATCCTCGTCAGTTTGATGGCTGCCATTCAGCTGCCTGTAGTCCTGACAAAGCTTTCCTACCTCATCGACAACCCCTGGGCGGTGTCTCTAGATCGTGCAACGTCTGCCGGTCTTATTCTGGCCGACTCGCTGATAGAACGTAGCTTGGGTACGCGGCCCATCACTCTTGTCGGGTATTCGCTCGGCGCTCGAGTCATCTTCTCTTGCCTGAAGGAGCTGGCCAAGAAGGGTGCGTTTGGGCTCATTCAAAACGTATATATGTTTGGATCGCCCATTGTTGCCAAACGAGATGAATTTCTCAAGGCCCGGTCCGTGGTTTCCGGCCGTTTCGTAAATGGATATAACCGCAATGACTGGATTCTCGGCTATCTTTTCCGACTGACCAACGGCGGCATCAGACGAGTTGCCGGCTTAGGTGCCCTGGATGATTGCCCATGGATAGAAAACGTTGATGTAACGGATCTCGTGGCTGGTCATATGGAGTACCGCAAGGCCATGCCTTTACTTCTCATGAGATGCGGATGGCTTGTCACCAGCGAGGAGTTTTCCGAAATCGAAGACCCTGACCCAGATGACCACCAGGGGCGACAGCGAGAGCTCATCAACGAAATCGAAGAAGCACGTAGAGAGCTGGAGAAGGAGGGCAGGGCGAGCAAGAGAACAAGCAAGTTTGGATTGTTTGGGCGACGCAACAAGGGGGAGCGACAAGAGTGGGAGATTTACGAAGACTCGGGCAAAGATTCACCTAAGGGTGGGAAGAAGGTTGAGGACAAAGACGGCAACAACTACGGCGTGCTGTTCGACATTGATGCTATCCGGGCTGAATTGGCCAAAGAGGCTGAGGACGATGGCACAGAAGAAATACAGGTCAAGGAGATCAAGTCGACGCTTCCGCCAATGAAGCTCGACTACTCACCGGTGTCATCGCCCCAAACGCCCGCCCGAGGATCCGGCCTAGCGCCTCGAGACTCATGGCAGGCATCAAAGAGCGCAGAGGTGCTACCGATGCGGCCGGCAAACGACAGCTGGAGTCCCCGGGCCCAGCCTGCTACTACGATGGGCACTCCTACGACTCGCCCTTCTCCGTCGCCGTACCTCTACGAGCCCAGTCACGACGAAGAGGATATTCAAATGACGTTTGACACATCCTTCCACGAGCCTGCGCGGCGCCATTCCGCATTTGACGGAGAGTCCAGCAGACCGGAGATTAAGACGGCCAAGACGGTGCCAAACATGACGCTGGCCGACCCATGGAACGATCCGGACGACGACGACTTTGGCAAAGAACAGGAGATTTCCATGACATTTGCGTAGAGGCACGATCACCCTTTGTCTTTTTCTTTTTATCATCTTCTCACCTTTACTTGCATTATCTCTGCACATTATCGGAGTTGGGTAACGCTTTGCACCTGTTTGATTCGGCCGTCAGCTCTTGCTCCCCCCTCTTTGCCAGATATCTGGGGTTTAATTGAACGCATGGATGGAATTTTTTTCTTTGTTGATGAACTTTGACGTTATGTATAGGAGAGGATTGCTTTGTTGCTGCATTATCAGCGTTGGGAGGGGATAATGTGTCGCATGTACGTTTGTGGCTGTATGATGGGCCGGGATGGTGCAAGGTGTGGCATGTCTTTTAGAGCGAAAGAATGAGAGAGAAGAGTAAAAACAAGACGAGATATTCATTTAATAGAAGGAAGAGTTTTGTGCCACATCCAGCCAGTGGATCTAAAAGAAAATGATGCTCGACTTGTGTGTTTATCTGTTTGTGTCTTGGTATGGATGGCATGGAATATGGTGGTGATTGATACCTTGATTGATCCTTTTGCATTTTGCCTGATGCTTGCTCCTCAATCGCCACCCAACGTACTCCGGACCAACTACCCCGTACTACCTATGGCTACTACTATCCTATGAAATGCTCAGCTTGGTTTCAGCTGCGTGCATCATGTATGTAAAACGGGCTATTCCCAAGCCACATGCAATAACGCATTCGCTTGTGCCAATACCAAGGTTTAGGCATGGGCGGGACTGTGGCCAATGGACGCTGGCTGGCCGCATGGACCTGGTGTTTGCTGCTCCTGTACCTGTGCGGCAAGGCAAAGTGCTACGCCGGCAGCAAGTACCCTTTTATCAACAGCTTGGTATCCGTACCTGTCACTTGACACCTGAGGCGTCCATCTGTACTACCTGTACTTACCTTAAAAACTACCTCCAAGGTACCTAATCCAACGTCGTCGGCTCCGACCTCCAACTTCAACACCGACCTCTTACCACATCACATCAACAATCGCTCCCTTTATTGCAAATAGCAAGGCAGATCCCAAGCCACTCTTTGACAGTTTCAGTCCATGTCCATGTCCATGTCCGCCCTAGTCAGCCGCAGTGGAGTCCCCTTCAGCCTCACCCGGCACTCCATGGGCTGTCTGAATGGAACGCCACTCCGTTTTATCCATTAATAAAATCGGCCTACTGGTGCATGAGAAGCAACGACATCCTGGTCCAATCCATCGGCAGCTTTCTCTGGAGGGGGAGGGGCTTGGCCGGCTCCCTTTTGTTGCGTTGGGTTACAGCGTGCGTGGGCTTTTGGCTCTGGTCCTGGCTCGCGTCTTTTTTGTTCTGTTGCATCGCCTTTGACCTTATCAAGGTCCATGTAGAGGCTTTTGACTAAGTATGAATAAGTATGAGAGAGTAGCTACGACGAGACAAAACCGAACAAAGAGACGCAGACTAACAGACGAAAACAGATGGGGCTCGCACGACCCCCTGCCGTTTACCTGTCAGCATCGTGCCCGTCGTAAGCGACCGAACCCGATTTCATCTCCATCTCACCTTGTACCTATATATACATGCGGTGTACGGAGACGACCAAGCATGCCATTTTTAGACAGCCTCATGTAGCCCCATCCATCTGCCCAAGCCTAACCCACTCCAATCCACTCGCCCATCACCATCTTTTTTTTTTGGTCTTTTATTCAGTGGACGCCAAATGGACCAGGACAGGGGGGTTGACTGGGTTTGATCTGGCGGCTGCCCAGGCCAACGCAACGCAACGCAGGCAGAACAAGGGAAGGGCCAAAAAAATGACACAAGGCATTGGGCATGAGATGGCTTGCAGCAAGAGACCCGTCGTGAGTGGTTGGAGAGAGGCAAACGAACGATGGAATCATGCTCAAGCGAGGGAAGGAATCGACAGGCCTTGCAGCTAGTCCTGCGATTCTATACGCGGCCGCTATTCCCCCCCGGTCTGACATCTCACATCTCGTGCGGCTTGCGCCTCTTTGCCATTATCGAGTCTGACGAGCCCACTACTCACATTGACTTACACCTCCTACACCCCCTGTAGATTTGTCTCTCTCTTTTTCTCTTTTTCTCTTTTTCCTCTTCTTTCTGCTCCCCTCTTGCTCCCCTCCTGCTTTGCTCCTCGTTCCGAATATCTGGTTCTCGTGCCGTCGGATGTTGGTGTCAGGCACTACCTGGTTTGGGCAGTACTGCTAGTTACACACTCGTTCAAAGCCCTCCAAGCCGCTCCTCATGGCGGGCGTAGTACCTGGAGGCGTATCAACTTCCACCAGCATTTCAATACTGCCGTCTCAAGATGCCAATCCCGGTCCCGATCCCAATCCTAACAATGGTCCCGGCATCGGCGGCGGCCCTGGGGGGTCTGGAAGCACCGCGAATGGCTCGCCAACACCAACATCTTCGGTAGACATTCTGCCTCCGCAAGTTTCACCTACAAGCTCTTTAGATGCCCTCCCATCACCCACAGTCATTGTCTTCAACGATGCAGCCAATTTCGGGAACGAACCTGCAGGGCGAGTCTTCTTCACCAGCAGCCAGACCAAAGCTTTTTCGTGGAGAATCGGCAACAGCACGACGACGCCCTTGGATATTTCCTGGTATGGAATGCCTTTTGCCTCGGGACAACCTTTCGATATTTCTCAGGCAAAGGTCATTACTCGTGCCAAATTCGGCGGTTCTAGGCCCGGAACCGAGATTGTTAGCCGTATGTTGCTTTCTTTCATATACAACATATCGTGGCGCTGTGGTGTTTCTCATTGACGATGTGATGGAAATGCTAATAAATGACCCTAGTGAGCACCTCAAACGCAACACTTAACCTCACAAGCTCCGCATTACTTTCAGGCGACTGGTATAAGAAGGACATGGTTATCAAAATCGATTGGAAAACAAAAAACGGAAACCTGGGCTTCACACAATCTGGTGTCTTTACCGTTGCCAACTCAACCACCTCGATCGACGCAGATCTGTTTGGCGAGCGAGAAGCGACCGACAATGACCAAGACCGTCGAGGAGGCGAGGCTGTTACCTCGTCCGTCAGCAACCCGACCCTGCCCACCAGCGGACCTTCTGACGGCAACGGCAACGGCATCGGAGGCAGCAGCAGCGGAGACAGTAGTGGGGGAGGCGGCGGCGGCGGCGGCGGGCTCAGCACGGGCGCCATCGCCGGCATTGCCGTGGCGTGCTCCGTCGTTGGCATCCTCCTCATCGGTGGCCTCGTGTGGTTCCTCCTTCGCCGCCGCCGGAGACGCCATTTCGACCAGGGCTACAATGCTACCGGCCAGACTACCAACTCTTTCATCGCAACCAAAGAAGTCCAGGCTTCGGTCGCCGAGTCGCCCATCATCTCCCCCTTTTCCGACGACGGCACCCGTACCGGCTCCACCAATGCAATGCTGCCTCTTCAGACGACCATCGCAGGGACGCTGGCGGGCGGGCGGGCGCCTACTCACGATGATGAGGTGGACCGTCCAGGCAGCTCTGCGTCAGACAACAACAACAACAACAACAGGTCACGCAACATTGCTCACCTTGTCGAAGAGGGCATGACAGAGGCCGATATCCTGCGACTGGAAGAGGAAGAGCGGCATCTCGACGCTGAGATTGAACGTGCGGCCCGGAGGACATCCACTTGATCGTTCCTCTCGTGCAAGTATACAAATTGTTTCCCCCCACCTCCATCGAAAAACGAGAGTTGAAACAAGTTTTGGAAGGCCGTCGGATTTCTTCTTTCCCCCCCCTCCTTTCCGTCGGGGGACTCTTGGGAGGCTGGGATAAGCTGGCTTCCGTGCTGCTTTTCATCTGTGAAGCTCGTAATCGTTTTTTTCTTATATCATGTTTGTGTGTGACGATTTGGGATACCATATACAACAAAGCAACGGACACAACAGCTCATGATATGATATCAATCCTTTAATGCCATCTTTAACCTTTTTTTCGCTGAGATGACTGGAAAATGAACTCGACCATCTAAAGATATCAATTTGTGTTCCTCTCGCAGGCCATCTCTCTCTCGCTTTTTTTTTAATCACAGTTGTATATATACAATACATATACCCTCTGCGCATATTTAGTAGCTTCATAGGTAGCACGAGGGCGCCGCTCGCTGTAAATTCTAATAGAGAAAAACGAGGAATTGCAAACCTTCAATTCTTTGGTGGCATTCGTGTGAAATCCCGTTGTGACAGTTGCTAAACAGCAAAACGAGGGCGTTGGATTGCGACTAAACATTTTAAAAACTCATTCCCGATCAAGGTCCCAAGAAGAAACATCCTTTAGGAAATACACTCCGCATAATCCCCCCCTCTGGTAAGTGTTACAATGAGGCGGTCTCAGCTTCAAACCCGTTTGAACCGAAACTCATCCCATGCCGCGCAGTCCCCCCTTTCCCCCCCCTTCATAAGGTAGTTTCACGAAAACAATATGCCGCTCCTGCACACAGATTCACACTCTCTGTCTCTTTCCATCTCTGGGTTTACGACCTGAACATGCGGCTGACAAAGTTGCTCGCAATGCTGCCCGCCAGATTGCCCGATCCAAAGGCACCACCAGCGAAATCCGATGCCTGGCTAAACTTGTCGCACCGAGAAAACGCCAGCGTATTGATGATGGTAAGAGCCAACGCAATCGCTAAAAGAAAACAAAAAAAAAATTGTAAGCGCCCATTCCCCGCCCAACATCCCGGTGAAACGAAAAGGACAGACAGAGCTCACCAACAAGAGGCAGCCACAAAAACTGCAGCCGTATAATCGCCAAGATCGCCATGAGAACCCACCACACCGGCTGCACGTACAGCGCCAGCCAGAAGAAGCGGCTGTCCGTCGCGTTGATCTGCCGCGTGCCCGGCTCCAGGCTCTCAAACACCCACTGCGACTCGCCCGTCGAAGGGTCGACCTCGTTCCACCACCGCAGGCCGACCAGCCGCCGGCCCGCAATGTTCTTGAGGTAGTAAAAGTCGGCGGCCAGCAACAAGATTGTAATGATGAAGATCATGATCCTGCGGATTTTCATACATTAGTACGTATAAACAAGCAAAAAACAAAAACAAGAGAGAGGGGCCCAGGAACCAAGTAATACGCACATGCTCTGGATAACCCATAATCCCAAAAAGTAAATCAGAACGCTCGCTACAACAAAAACCCCCCATCCGTCAGTCTCTCCACCGCAAAAAAAAAAAAAACACCCATCTTCTCACTGGGGGGAGGATCGCCACCAACATATTCGAAAGCCCAGAAACGTGAGCAACGTAATCGGATGGGAGCTGAGCCGCCAACTCAGCGCTCCCTGTGCGGGCTGCGCGACCTCTTCCATGGCAGCGGCGGGGGGGGGGATTTATCGTCACTGTCCTGTTGCGATTTTCAATGTCGCGGGTAGATATGAGGACAAGGAATTCGGGGTTTGCGTCACAGCTTCGGCTTCGTGGTCTTGTTTCGATTGTGGATTGTCGTCATCACAAGAAGCCGACTTGGAGAGCTTCGTGATCAAGCTACCGTAGCTCATCAGGGATGGAGCTATGATGTTCCGGCCAAGGTGGGGCTGGCGGGCGTGGTCTTCGGCTATTATTCGCACGACGGCTGTGTATAGGAGCACAGGGATTCGGCTATTATTCTTGATAGTGCGCGACAATACAAAAAGAGACGCTGTTGATGTTTATTCATTCACAAATCCCAGATGATGACGACCAACTCTCGATAGTTAATAAGACTCTTCCCACGCGTGTATTTAGAAATCAATGGTTCTCAGGTCGACTGAATGCATTGCCAAATAAAACCCTCCAACCCGTTCGCCCGTCTCTAAACATACGTCCCCACAGTCCCGTATTATAACCTCCGCTCAGCATCCATCATGGCTGCACGGGCTTCGTCCATTCTTCGGCGCTCCTTATTATATGGTTGTTCTTCACATCGTCTTTGAAAAAATGATACTTGACTAATATCGAGTCATAGTTCCTGCATCCTCTCAGAAGATGCTCTCCAAGTCTCTGGCCCTGACAACAGACAATGTCACATATGACTTGGAGGACTCTGTCACTCCTTCTCAGAAGGGAAATGCTCGAAACCAGTTAAAGGAGCACATCGCCAATCTAAAATCGCGTCCTTCCACTATTTCGGAGCTTGCTGTTCGGATAAACGCGGTGTCAACCCCTTTTGCTCTTGATGATTTAACGACACTGTCATCGGCAGATCAGGTTGACGCCATTGTCGTGCCCAAAGTCAATTCGGCAGCCGACCTGACCTTTGTCACTGATGTACTGCGACATGTCGCTCCAGAGCGTCATAGTGATGGCTCGACAAATCCAATCAAGGTTATAGCGCTTATTGAATCAGCTCAAGCAGTCATGGACCTTTCTTCCATATGCAGGGCCTCCCCTTTTCTCAGTGGCTTGATATTTGCGGCTGAGGACTTTGCACTTGACCTTTCGATAACGAGAACGCCTTCTCTGACGGAATTCCTCTATGCACGGTCGGCCATTGTTACTGCAGCTCGAGCACATAATCTCCCGAGCGCCATTGACCTGGTTTGTACTTCCTATCGAGGTGACGACGGACTCCGGACGCTGGAAGAGGAATGCCAAGGTGGAAAGGCCATGGGTTTCAATGGCAAACAGTGCATACACCCCGGACAGCTAGAGACTGTCCAGAGGATGTTTGCTCCCGATATAAAGGACGTAGAGTGGGCCGTCCGTGTCACCATTGCCGACGAAAAGGCCGCAGCTGCCGGGCGTGGTGCGTGGACTCTTGATGGGAAGATGATTGACGCCCCAGTGGTGGGAAAAGCCCATGCCATAACTACCAAAGCAGAGCAATGCGGAATGCCTGTGCAGGATTTGAGAGCAAAGTGGAAAGACCAAGAGCCAGAATAGTGATTTCATAGAAACTTGTTGCTATTGGTAACACGGAATACTTGGAAGCGAAATGGCCACAACAGGGTGTCTCCGCCAGAGGTGATTAACACCACATCATATGGTTTGGCTGCCAGAATGATGTGAGCTCTGACTCTATTTGACGATTGAGGATTTCTCCTAGACTTGGAAGCCGTTGGTATTGGTGAAAAGGCGAGCAATGTTCTTGATGGATTGGTTGTTGCACTGGTTTTCTTGGAGATGAGCGTCTTGTCTCATTGAGGACGTCCGTATAGGACACTCCTGAATTTTGACTCTGGCACACATCTTCAGCTGAGAGCAAAGAATTCTCCATATACGAGGTGGGGGGCTCGTCAGAACTTAGTATTTCACGCTCCTTTCGTTCGATATATTCCATGAGAGATTCACCGGGTATATCATCAATCACATGCAGCGTATCCGAGCATAGGGTGTTTGTGTCTTGACAAGTCTCCTTGGATAATTGACAGGCATGGCCAGAGCCGGTCAGCTGCGCTGGTAGGTCGATGTCGCAGGCATATCCTGGCTCTGTTTGGATAGTCTTCAACGATTCAAGATCACCGATAGACGACAAACCGTTGTTTGTAAATGGACGGAAGGGATATTTGGTACCGTGCGGACCATAAACCCAGGCTGGAAAGGAATCACTGTGAGGACGGAAAACATCCCCGACTTGTGCTTTGAGGTTTAGTTTTTCAGAAACATGTGGTAGATAAGTTGGATACCCGTATATCTGACTCTCTACACTCGCGGTGCACACTCCTGGGTTGTTTGGCTGGGACAGCTGGTCTTGGTGGTTTCCTTTGTGAGGTGGCATTTGTGCAAAAGTATTGTGTGGGCGTGATTCTGTGTTCGAGTTGGAGCAATCTTCGTCCGCCCACAGTCGATGGCCGCCATCACCCTTGTCACTCGACTTGTGCCTATCAGTCCGATGGTGCATCCAGGGGCTTACCATAACCCCCATGTCCCTGTACTTGGTGGCCTTCACCTGGTTGCTGTCACCGAGGTTGCGCTCGTCGACATTTCCCTCGGTATTCTGTGCCTGATGTCTTGCAGCGGATTCCCCCTGAGCCTCCTGTATCGAATTGTCGCTCGAAGAAAACGGCGTATTCAACATATTTAGATCGGATAAATTGGGATCGGTGGATGGGGAAAGGCTGTAAATGGGACGAATATGCAGCGTAAAGCTGTCTCCTTTTGGTGTGGGTTTGTTGTTGTCCCCAGCGCAGTCCTTGGCACCGCTACTGCCATCGTCTCTATGGCATACAATAATGTTGGCCCTCCCAGTAACGGCTTCATCATTGATGTTATCAGTAGTGATCGGTCTCCGGATAGGCTGGAAATAGGTAGGAGAGGTTGTGGAAGTGGCTCTGCGGTCGCGTGTATCGGGGGATTCTAAAGGCGGGCCGTCTTTTGTTAAAGACCGTAAGGCATCAGAGAATTTCAACTTCGTTCTGATGCTTACCTTCTCCTTCTGACTTCCTTGCTATTGTTTTTTCCCATTGTTCATTATCGGTTGAAGTGCGGCCTTGGTCAGGCAAGGGTATGTCGTTGAAAACAAGGTCCGTTACTGTCGAGACGATATTAGGACTGTCCCCATACGTTCCGAGATAAACGTACGTGGCACCGAACTTCGCCCATTGACAAATAATCCGGGTGTGAATCTGGGCTTCAGCTTTCGAGTGTCATCCTACAGTTCAACAAACAGGAAATAGGGGGAAGAAATACCGTGATTCTTTCGTTTGGATGTGTGATTGCGCTGGACGTGAAGTTGGCCATTATCTCTCGGCTCGATCGTAACCTCCCATTTTTTGATACGCGAGCAGCCGACTTCTTTGCCTGTTGTTTCCCTGTTCTGGCACCGTTTAATTTGACCGTGTTGTAGCGATCCTTCCGAGTCTTTCGTCTGGGTTGCTTCTCGAAAATGCCATGCTCTGCTAGCGAGGCCCCCGACGGCGTCGAGACGTGGGTTTTGGAATGGGAGTGCTCCTTTCCATCGTGTACAACTTTGGCATAGTCGTCGTTCAGACAAGGCTCGTGAACAAGAGGGCGACTTGTCTGGCCAGCCAAAGATGGCGGTGATGGGGTCTCTTGGATAAAGACATCTGATGCCTGGTACCTCCTGGCGTCGTAGTTGGGTTGGATGTGAACAGTCGGAATGCCGTTGGGATGCCAGACAGTCTCTTCAGGGCCAGGGCTTGCTTGCCGGAGGATTTCCCGTTCTGTATCATTGTACACGTCGCCTGCCTGCACGTGCTGCAGCCAGGAAGGGATAGGGTCGGTCGGTGAGGACTGGCGAGCAGATGGCAGGGTGGAAGAGTTACGGCACTGATCCTGATGAGAAACGGTGCTCCTGGCTCGAGAAGGGTCATGCCTGTGACAGGCCATGCTGCTGACACGGATTGGTGCGTCAGAGGCGGATTCAACACCAGAAAGAATCAAAGCAAGCTTCAGGCTGAAGGAGGAAAAGGCCCGAGCTTCGCGTCAAGCCATGTTTGCACCAGGCGGGAGAAATGTTTACAGTCTACAGTTTGGCTGGCTCGATGCCGTCGAGGAAGCTGGGCATCGCTCCGAGTTGATATCGAAGGAGCCATGCTCGCTGTGCGGCGTCTTGTTGGCAGCAGGAAGCAGGAAGCATTCACTCAACTCACTGCTGGACTCGCAGCAACTGGCCGCGGTGCTAGCGCAAACAGCCGTCCTCTTCAGCACGCTGCATCCAAAACGCTGCTGGTGTAATCCGGACAAGTACGTGTACGAGCACAGTATGTACGAGGCCTGTGAATGAGATGGTGACATTCGACGCGGGCCATTGGGGATCCCGAGGCTGATTGACTGGCTGAAACTTGGTCGGTCAATTGGCTGGACGCTGCAACAAGCACGGCCTTGCGTAGGTACATGTACTCGTACTGTCGGGTATCCATCCGTCCAAGTCCAGCAGCCAGTGGAGGATTGCTGTGGCGCTGGCCCTAAAGCAGCAAGGCTCCGCCGCGCCCAATCCCAGAGGCTCCCATAGGCTCCCATAGGCTCTCATAGGCCGTGGGCGCTGCAAAGAGGAGACCTCTGCATCTCTGCTAGGCCCTAGCAAAGCTCTAGCAAGGCTCTAGGTACCGTGCTAGGTCAATTACACGTGCGTGCAGCTTACCCCAAAGCAGCGCGGCGGATCCCCTCCCCGCTCCAGCGAGCCGGACTACCAGCGACCAGGCCCCGTGATTGGCGCGTCGGGGCTGCCTAGGCAAGGGCCTTGTTCATCCGCCGTGTGGACGATAGCAGCAGCAGCATGTGTGTGTTTGATGGCGCTGGGCGATACTCGTACTCACAGAAGCCACGGAGATCGCCCTGCCAGAGATGCACAACAGCGCTGACAACGACCAGGCTTGCAGGGAACAGGTATCGTGGCTAGTGTACCTACATACGAGGATGAAGCAGCATTGAGCCAACTTCTCCGTAGGTTACTCGTAAGCCAAACGGCGACTTTTGCTGCTGGCTGACTAACGCAAGGCAAGCAAACCCAAGGTCGACATGGAATGCATGCAGGCTCCCCTAAACAACTCACTCCCCTCCATGCAGTACGACAACAGGATGCCGACTTGAGCATGGCACCTCCTTGCTGCTGCTCATTGCTGCTAAACCATTCGAGGCGCTACACCCGCAAATGAGAATATAGTGTTGATCGGCGAAACTTGATGCTAATGGGGGAGCGAACCGGCACCGACATCACGGCATGCCGAACCACCGCAGTCGTCTGTGGGAATTGCTTCCTACCTACGACACATCGAGTCTCTGCAAGGCGATCCTCAGCTAGCCGCTCTGATTGGCACCCTGGGCCAAGCCTAAGCCTAAGCCTCGGCCATCCACTGAGATCTGGGCGTTTGATTACCAACCGAATCAACGGGGTCAATCCCAACCTCCAAGTTGTACGTTTTCGTCTAGCTGCAGGGCCGCTGTGCCACCTTGTTCGAGCAAACTCGCATCCTGTATGGCCCGCTTTGCAGGCTGGATGGGGCCGAACCCGGCTGGCTGGTTCGTCGGGGCAGTGGACTGGAAGCGGAGCCAGCAGGAAAAGCGCGCGCAAGATCCAAGGAGTCCATTTGCTACAGCATTTGCTCTTTTCTTCTTCTTCCAAAGTCCGATGCACCGCTGCCCAATGCGAAGAACTGCAAGATAAGGTAGGCCTGCAATCGGGCAAAGACGTCGGCTGCCGTATCGATCAGCACTCTTCCGCCACGGCAAACTTGGCTCTCGGCCAGGGACTATGACAGCCTTCGGTGGGAAACGAGAATCGAGAAATGAGAAACCAGGCACCTGGATGGGGAAGGCTATGCTCTCCTCTAGTGAGCTGAAAGACAAATCAAAGGAACTCTCGCACTCGCAACTAAAAGAAAGATCTGGGTGAGCAATTTGCCAGCTCCTCCGCCCTCTTATTGGTGTGTGACCGGGGGTCGGACGCCAGGAGGGTTAGATCAGGGGTTCAAGAAACCAAGTTGACGTGGACCCTCCCTAGCTTACGGCCAGCTTGGCTGGCGAGCGGTTCCCGAATGTATTTGGCCAAGTGCCGACCAGGGGCTCGAGGCAAAAGCCATTGGCGTCTGAGTTGAAACCGACAAGTTGAATCAGTTGCGACAACCGGTGCTATCGACGCCCTTGAGCTGAAAAGTCGGCCATGGCGGCATTACTAAGGTAGGCAGAATTTGTCTTGTTCTCGTATTTAGGAAATAAGATGATAAGAATTCGACATTGATATAAAATAAGCAATACACCCTCTTCAACACGACGCCTCGGGTAAAGAGGCTGTTGCAGACACAAGTTACTATTTTTGTCTCTGGAATAGGAGAGGGTTCAGGATGCCGCATGAACAAAGAAATTGACCCGGCGTAAGATGCGTCATCGCTGAAATCATGCAACCTTGATCTGGCCTTGTTTGATATTGCATCTGGCTAGTGCCAAAAGTTGCAGGGACGGACGAGGCCCTTTCACCAAGGATAGGACGTACGAAGTACATAATCTTCAAACTTGGCACCTTACCCCTGGTGTTGCTTGTTGTTAATCTACATGTCAGCCCTGGTCACGCCATCTCGCCGTCATGTATCCGTACCTGTAGCATTATGGATACAATTCGGCTGGCGCATCCATCGAGGATAGTGGCTAAGGGATTTGCACGGAGAATTTTCAAAGAAGCGAGGGGCTCCGTGCCTCGAGATCGTGCTGTAAGGTGACTGGTTGACGACGAGGACTGCCTTACCTGTTAGTACTGAGGTACTAATCTCTCTACCTGTAATAAACCAGTGCTGCTGTACTGCACACGACAGTACATGACAGTACCTGTACGTGTATGTGCCGGGCTCCCAACATTTGTAAAAGTACCCAACTCGTACCAGACCCGGCTGTACTCGTACAAAGGATGCCCGTTGACTGCTATTCGGCCAATAGTATCCAACAGCCGGGGCCTGCGGTGATCCCCTTGATTGCACGAGTGCCGGGAAACCGCCTGGATGAAAGGCAAAGCGGCAGTATCGTGCCTAATGCTTGTTCCTGGCAAGGTACGGAACAGGCAGCCTCGTCTATTGAATTTGCTGAGCCTTGGCTGCCACATCAATAAAGCGCAGATGACCAGCCATTGGCCAATCGTAGACGGTCGTATACACTCGTCCGTCGCTCTTTCCAGCCCGGCAACGACGTATCTTGCGAGTCACCCACGTCATCATCAGCCTTGCACGCTCGCCGATACAAGGCGGTCACCCGGAGAAGTGCACTCTGCGTGGTGGCAGTCACCGGTAGTCGCCAAGTACTAAAGTAAAAGCATAGACACAAATTGGACCAAGACCAGACCGAGACCAAGACCAAGCAAGCCCCGTTGTAGAAGAAGGTGCTACTGATAACGCCAGCTGCCAACCGCCAGCTGCCAACTTAACCTTGCGAGAGGCGAGTACCAAGTACCTTCTCTTGTGCCTGTACCCGCACAGGACAGACGGAGGACTGGCCACCGTTTTTTTTTTGTTCTCCCACAACAACTTCTTGACCGCATAAATCTCCTGGTCTTCTCTCCTCATCCTCATCCTCATCTTCACCCTTCACCCTCTTCCCGCCCTTCCCCCCCTCAAATCCAAGACACCGTCCCTTTTTTAGCCGTCACGACATCCCGCCGAATCCAAAGGGCTCTGCGCGCTTCGCCAACCGCCCGTCTCCTCGAGGCCGCCGTGACACCCGATAAGCACTTCGTACGGATAAAGACCCCGTCGCCCTCACCAACTCACTGCCCCCCCGACGCGCCGCGGCATTGCCAGCATAGTCCAGCTTCCAGACTGGACTTGGGGTCATTTTAATTAGCGCACTGCTTAGGACAAGTCGCCGCAGCTCCGTCGATCGCTGAGAGGGCGAGATCAGCAAGCCACAACCACGTTGTGTGGCTCATCTGTCTCTGGGCAAGCTGGGTTACTGGTTCCAGACGTCACGGACGAATCGGCACAGCTCTAGGTACGTGGTCGCGCAGTAGTCTGCATCCTTTTCTGTCCCCTCGCTGCGGTACCGCATGGAACACCTGTCCCGTCTCGTCTCTCCGTTCCTCTGGTCTCCATCGCTGTCACCGTCACCGTTACTCCCTACCATCATTGTCGCTGCTGCTCCGCCCTTGTTTGCCAACCTTCCCACCGCATCCCGTGCTTTGGAGCTAGCCACTACCATATTTTGGGTTCCAACTCCAGAGCATCTCTCCCCCATCACCTGACGCCCCCCCCCTCCCCAGCAAAACATCCAACTGCGATTGGAAACTGGGCCGTAGCCTGCCTTCACTCATCCAGTCTTCTCTTCCCACCCGCACATTGCTGCTGGCCCATGTCGACAAGCCCCCCTTGACTTCGAGGTATGCCATCTCAGACCTTGCTTTTTAGCCCATGCTGGCGGGGGTTGATCTGGAGCCACAAACCAGATGTTGCCTTGCAAGCACAGTTATACCCGATAGTATCCAATGTCGAATGGCACTATGAGAGGGCTTGGAGTGCATTCGTTGTCCCTTAATGACGAGCGCTGCCCATGGCCAGTGGCCTTGCGCACCACATGCAGTCTAGAGGACTTTATGCCCTACCCTCATCTGCAAGACACTGCCCAAGCCTATGATTCTCTTCTCAGGCCATCCTGCTATTACCTGTTGAGACTAGTTCTTTCACTCTCCCCCCCTCCCTTAACAGACCCAACCACTATATCCCGAATTCTGCTTTCTGCTGCTGCTGCACACCCCGCCTGACAATATCAGAACATTCGGTCAGGGTACTGCCACTCTTGACAAGGACTGCCACATCCACCAGCGTCAGAAATCGAGACGCAGTGCATCTCGCAATGTCGAAGCTTTTCATAGGGTAAGTTTTCTAGCCTGCTCCCCGGCTGCGCTCGCCCCCATGGAGACGTCTGGACGTGCTGCTGACTGAGTGCCAAAGCGGCCTAGCATGGCACACTGAAGAGGCCACTCTGCGCCAAAAGTTTGAGGAGTTTGGCGTGGTTGAGGAAGCGGTAAGTCGTTCTTTAACTCATCCCATTACGCCTTGGTACAGCAACGGCTGGCTTTGATTGATTTGCGTCGCCCGAGCCGGGACGTGGACTCGCTCACAAAATGGGATCCAACATTTCCATCAACGCGAATCCCCTGTTGTGGCAGCTCACGCGTGGCACCGTGTTTCTAATGAATTTGTCAAGGTGGTTGTCAAGGATCGAGATACCGGCCGCAGCCGTGGCTTTGGTTTTGTGCGATACGTACAAGAAGCTGATGCCCAAGCTGCCATCACCGCCATGAACAATGTCGAGTACGGATTCTTTGCTTTTTCTCTTCTTTTCCCGCTTCTTTTTGCCCCAAGTATCATGTCCATTGCGGAAGATTTCTGATTCCTTCTCCAGGTTTGACGGGCGAACTATTCGTGTTGATAAGGCATCCGATAATGGTCCCCGTGGCGGTGGATTTGGCAATCGCAACGGCGGAGGGTATGGAGGCCGAGGCGGCGGCGGCGGCTACGGAGCACCGCCTGGATCCTATGGAAATGCACCACCCCCTGGCTACGGCGTTCCCAACATGTATCAGCAAGCTCCGTATGGCCGCGGTTACCCACAGCCGCAGCCTCAGTACGGCATGCCTCCGCAAGGTATTTCAAAAGCAGACTCTCCCCATGGTCACGGCGGCGGCCATTCGCTCTGAACCGATGTTGACTGTCTCCTAGGTTACGTCCCATCGTATGGTGGCTACCCAAATGTTCCCCAGCAGCCACCCCAGCCTCCCCCCCAGGGCGGAGGCTATTAAGCAAATCCAATGAAGCCCGCTGCAGATTGTCGTCCACAGTCCTCCCCCAGAGTGAGAGGCTTGGAGCCCTTCCAGAGCCGTGTTATCGAAAAATAAAGACCCAGGCATGTTCTTTTGGTTTTGCGAACGGCACCCTTTAGAACTCTCGAGGTGGAGCGTCTATAAGTGTCAAAGATATACCCGGATTTGTTTTTCTTTCGATAAATGGATGAGCTGTCCAGGCTATTAACGAGCCCTGTGTGAGGAGAAGCTCTTGGAGAGGGAGGATTTCTTTTGTTTTTTTCACTGCCCATCTTTACTTGCCCCGTCTTGTGCTTTTGGAATCAAAATAGGGGGTTCCTGCACCATTGCTTTGTGGGAGGGACTGGCCGGATCACGGACAAGTCAAGGGGAGATTTCGGGTGGAGAGACATCTGTAGGGGGGATATTGGAGCCATATATTTGGCCACCTTTCTAGGAAAGGTCAACTATAATATTGGCGACGTTGATGACGGGCTATGATCAATATCTAGGTCGGTTGGCATGGGAAACGAAGCGGCATTGTCTATCATTAGGGGATCTGAGAGGAAAAAAGCATTTGCCTTCCATGTTTCTTTGTCAGTTTTTCTGGTCTTTGTCTTTCCCCGCCCTCTTATTATGAGACAACTTTTTCGATTTCCTCCGCCTCCCTTGTGCTGCTTTCCTGTTTGAAATTGGCGATTTGAGGCGAAGCTCGGGGGGCCTTTGCTGAGCCGTTGGCCGCGGCTTCAAGGGTTCTCACACGACGTGCGAGATCGCTCACGTGGACATCCTCACTCTCCGGGCACAGGTCGGCCAAGGCCGTGTCGAGGCCGAAGAGGTAGTCCTTGTTCAGCCCGCTGGGGCCACGGCTACGCAAGATGTGCTCGGCAAGTTCCTGAGGGTCCTGAGGCCCGACAAACTGCTCGTTATCCGGCGTGCCGATGTAGACCAGCGTCCGGATGGGCGAGGAGCCATCGGCGGGATGAAATGGCGTGTAATGGATGGAATAGCCGTTGATCTCTCGGATGTCGAGATACTCCTTGACTTCTGCCACATGGTCGGCGTGGATTCGGTAAGCTACCCCCCATACTTTATCGGGAGCAGAGTCATGGTGGTCTGTGAGCTGTTCCCAGTGGGACCGCTCAATGAGAGTGACAACTCGCCCAGGAGCTTCCGGTGTTCCTCGATGATCTTCGCTGGAGTGACGTTCGGGTTAGCATTGCAAATGAGCCTCGTGACCGCACTGCCCTTGCAGAGGCCTTTTTGTTGTCGTCCTACATACCTGGCCTGTTGAGGTTGTGAGCTACCATGCTGGACAGTGGGAGAGAAAAGGGGCAACAAGCTGCTTCGCCAGAGTGAACTGAACTGAACTTACCTGCCAGAAACGCCGGACGTATCCCGTTACCCAGCCCGGGATTCTCTGGTCTTGTTGCTGGTGTTAGCCGGTATTTGGCTCATGACTTTTTTTTTTCTCATGGCAGAGCATGTGCAATGTGAGAAGGAGAAGGGGCAATACCAAAGTGCGGCGGGGGCTTCCATATGAGACTCCTATACGTTGGGTATCCATCAGAGATTAGATGCGCGACATGGGAGAAGAGGCTTGGGCGTCGACAGGGGAGCAGGCGGAGCGAAAATCCTGTGCCACGTCTTGTACGCCAATCTGATGCCAGACGTACCCGTAGCCATAGAGCCAGAATTCCGATGCGTTTTCAGCTGCAGTCATCACGTACGAGGTCACGCGAGAGATACTATATGGGGGTGGTTGTTCGTTTCGGCTCGACTTGGAATTTTCGTCGACAATGTTTGAAGCGACAAATACTACACGGGTGAGGAGCGACAATCTATTGGTGATGACGGGAATAGTTTGATAAGGGTAGCATGCAAAAGCGACTTTACGGGTGCGGCATCTGATTTTGGCTACGGCGCTGACATGAGAAAGATATGGAGGTTATGGCGTAAAGAGGTTGCGAGACTTGTGAGTGGAAATGATTACAAAGCAGCCAGGCCCTTTTTGAGTCATGAAGCATACGAGTACCTAACTTACGGCTTCGACAATGGCGAGTGAACATGAAACGAATGAATAAAGAGGCATTGCTTCTCGAGGGGATTAAATGACAGACAGGCAGACAGACAGACAGACACTGGGCAGGTACTACATGTAAGGAGGCTTTTCACCGGTTGCAGCAAAGTTGGACAGCACGCATGAAATGGATTCCTCAGCGTTTGGGTGTACTTTGCGCCAGACGAGTATAACACCGCACAGCTGCTGAAAAGAATGAACGAGTGCTTTTGAAGCCAAGAGCGAATGTGGAGTCTTTTTTTTTCCTGGTCGCCGTGCAGCAAAAAACCAGCCTGCCGATGAGCCTTACTGTGTGTCCATGGGCCGCGCAGAGCCTCATGGGCGTGGCGGCTGTGCAAGTTTCATGGAGTGTTTTTTCTCGTCTCAGCAACTCACTCCGGGGCTGGGTTGGGGCTCGAGTTTAGCAGCAACAAACAGCACTGTCTGAAAGTCCGAATTGCGGGTATAAGGCGATTCACTACCGTGGCTCAGTGGTGCTCGTATTTTGACTATGGCTAAAGCTGAGCTCAAAGCGAAAAGGGCGTATCTTGGACAACCAACTGAGTCGAAAAGGATTGAGTGAGGCGCGGCATTCCCATGGCCCAAACCGGCACCCCGCCACAACTGTCGCAGGGATCGGCACTATTGACTGAAGCTGCCGCGTTTGTTGCTGACGGGATGTGCAAGCTGAGGCCAAGCCAAGCCCAGCTGCTGCTACTATTTAGGTACACGTACCCAGACGAGGTGACATCTGACGAGCATTTGATCCCCCCGTCGTAACGCAGCAATTGACATTGTCCAAATTGAATCAAATCCTTCACATCTCTTTTTTTCTCGGCGCCGCGACTCGCAAGGCCTACGACGCCTACAGACCCTGCAGCCCCTATTTCCCGTCTACCAGGGCGACGACTCTCGGCATCCAATCTCGCATTGAATCAAGGTAGTCTTTAATTCTAACCAGCCTGGCGCTTTTCTTTGCTCTAGAAAAAGGCCCTGACCTGCCCCGCGACCCGATACCTACAGCGCTCGTTTGTACCTACTGGAGACCTACCGCCTCTTGCTGCATACTGCTGCATACCACACCCGGACAGCTTTATCTCTCCTCAACCCCACCTCCCCAAGCAACAGCTCTTTCGACGTCCGTCTTGTCTTGGTAGAGGAGAAGCTTCCAGAGCGACGACGCAGCACAAAACCGCATCGACTGAGCACACCGGAAATTCCCTCGCTGTTTTCTCTGTATCATTACCCGGCGGCCACGTCACAGACACATCTACGAAAAGCTCCTTGTATACAGTTCGCAGAAATGGCGTACAACCGGCCCTACGACCCAGATGCTCTCCCCAGGTATGTCTCAGCCTTGGAGGCTCCAAACGTCATGGACCGCCGTGCCGTGCCGCTTTTTGCTGCCCCCTCGTGGCTCTCAGAGAGCCTTGGTGAACTGGTCAATCGCTAACTCGTCGCCAACTTACAGATTTGCTGAGCCTGACCAAGTAGGTTGCATGAGTCCCACCCCCCTGAGATCGGAGGAAGACATGTTGTCCATGGGATAGGCAGTTAACCAAAGCTTTGTTTTGCGCTTCTTTTTGCAGAAACCAGGCCAAGCGCCCTCTCCGCACCCTGGAGCGCCTCCGCAGCAGAGATACGACCGCCCTCCGCAGCCGCAGTATCAGCAGCAGCAGCCGCAATACCAACAGCACCAACAGCCTCCCCCCCAGCACCAGTACGACCACCCGCCGCGGCGTGATACGGCGGGACATGGCCCAGGGCCGTACGATCACCCGCCTCGGCGCGATACTGCGGGACATGGTCAACAAGGGCAGCCAAGATACGATCAGCAGCGACATGACACAAGGTCGCCAATCACCCACCCAGGCGCGTACGGGCTTGGATCACCGCCTCCTGTGGCCGCTGCTCAGCGCCCGGTAGCGCAGCATCACCCTGCTGCTACCTCTCGACCGCCCCCTTCGCCGTCCAACGACGCGAATGGTGCTGACCCGACGCTGCTGCCACTGTTTAGGGCTGTGGACAAGGATGGTGAGTTTGACACTCAAAGAGATATGGCTGCATGAATCGACAATGAGGTGCTAACGTCAAGCCTCCTCAACTCAGGAACCGGTCACCTATCCGAAAAGGAGCTCTCGGCGGCCCTTGTCAACGGCGATTGGACCGCCTTCGACATCCAGACTGTCCGCATGATGATTCGCATGTTCGACTCGGACCGCAGCGGCACAATTGGCTTCCAGGAATTCTGTGGCCTCTGGTCCTTCCTCGCCTCGTGGCGCACCCTCTTCGACCGCTTCGACGTCGACCGCAGCGGCAATATCTCTCTGCCCGAGTTCACCGATGCCCTCATCGCATTCCGCTACCGACTCAGCCCGCAGTTTGTCGAGCTGCTGTTCCGTACTTACGATAAGCGCGGTGAGGGCGTCATGAGCTTCGACCTGTTTGTTCAGGCGTGCATCTCGCTGAAGCGTATGACGGATGTGTTTAAGAGATACGACGATGACAGGGATGGCTACATTACTTTGAGCTTTGAGGATTTCCTGAGCGAGATTTTGAAGCAGATGAAATGATGTTCCCCTTTTCAGACTCAAGGGATGAAATGGTGATACATCGTGGAAAGAGGCTGAGAAAACTAGATGTTGAAAAAAAAGGAGGAACTGGAGGGCTGGGCTGAGCATTTGTTGAGTAGGTTTGGAGAGGTCGGGCATAGATGGGCAGATGGATGCACGATACCCTGGGAGATGTGAGGGCGTCTCATCTGCATCTACAAGTCTCATCTCGCATACATGTACCATTTTTTGTTGTTGTTGCTTTCTCCCTCGCATTTGCATTTCAAAAGACATTTATCCATCGCGGCAGATGAGAAATAAAGAATCATTTACAATACTACCATTATTATCACTCTCTTGTTTATGGTTTTAATCCTCGAAACGCCGAAGCGCCACTATATAACCCCAAGGCATCTGTTTTCAATTCTAAAAAACTTAAACGCAATTAGATAACCCCAAGGCATCTAGTTTCATCCTTTAAAACGCTGAAACGCTATGAAATAACCCCAAGGCATCCGGCACTGCGCGCTGATGCTGCGATAGAGGGTCCAGCTCGCAAACGCCATCGCTCGTCAGAGTTACCTCTTCACCTTGGTACAGATCCAATATCTGCGTGCTCCTCGGCGCGTACCGGCCCGAACAGGCTCTCCTCTCCCTTGCCTCTGCCCGATCCAACATCTCTTGGACCTCGTGCCAAAGATACGTCCTTGCACGGGGTCTCCCGTTCCTCACAGTGGCCTTGACGTCCGAGCCGCAAGTTGCTATCCAGGCTCGCGCACCCAAAGCCAGAGCTGTTTCCTGTCCGATGGGGAAATCGCTATTGTTCCGTCCGAGAGCTAACAATTGCCTAGGTTCCGCGTCGAAGCTGTGGATGAGTGCGGTCAAGGGGAGAGCGGCTTCAGATACGAGATGGGAGGTTGCGTAGGGCTTTATGCTGTTGTACGATGTGCCTCGCGGCGAGAATATCACGGAAAGAGTCTTGCCGGGGAAACGAGGCGGCGGTAATCCCGTGTCTGTATCTTTTGGAGGAGGCTGTGGTAGTTTGGGGGTGAGCGGAGGTGTGGGAGGGACGAGCCTGGCGGTCAAGTCTCCTATACACGGCACTGGAAGAGAAGCCAGAAGTTGAGGCGGCGGTGTTGATATGGTTGGTCCGGGAGTTGTCACGGGCATGGTGACGACTCGTCGAAAGGGAGACGGTCTTGAGGGCGAAGGACGATATGTGATGCCCATGGCTGCGCGGCCGCCTTTCATGAAGCCCCTCTGGGGGATAAGAGAGACCGTCACCTCGCCGCGGTCGCCGCCGATGTAGCATGGGGGAACCGGTAGACGAGCTACTCTATCTTCTCCTACTAGACGCGGATCTAGCCACGGGGAGAGCGCGCCGACGATGCTGATGTCGAAGTTCTTCCATGTGCGGAGCGTCCTGGCCGTTGCTGCGTCGGTCAAGATGATGGTTTTCGTAGTTGTGAGCGCAATGTGTCGTAATGCAGCTTCGAGGGGAGGCGTGATTCTGCGTTGAGTGAGTATGACGAGATCTGGTGTTGGGATGTGGCTTATCGAGGGGATGTGTCTGCTGTGAGGATGATGAAGGAGGGTATTGGTTGCTGGTTCTTCTAGCACGGGGTCGAGGAGGATGTGGAAGGGATCGCGGATGCTGCCTTCTAGGGGGCTGAATGTTAGGAGGAATGAGTCGGCTGAGCAGACTTTGGATATGTTTAATGCCATGATGGCAGGGCTTGTGAAAGTGAACACGTAGATTGGAGGTTTAAAGGGGTGCATATTCTCCATGATGTTGACTACATCAAGGATTCACGACTTATTCATATCTGGGAAAACAATCACGGCTCAACATTGCCAGGACAAGGAATGCTCTTCAGCTACCGGAAACATCAAGCTGAATAGAGTGATTGAACAGGACGGTTCCGGGAGTTGCCCAACTTATCAAAGGGAGATGTTACTACAAGTCAGTAACTGGTAATGTCTCACAACAAGAGAGTCTTGTCGAGGAACAACATTCCTATCATCGGACGGCAAGACTGTGGATAAAACGGCCCAATTGACTGAATAGCGACTGGCATGTTGGTTGAGTCAAGTCCGTAGCATCTTTTCCCAATTCTGGAGCTCCAGATGAGGGTCTTTTTTTGCGTGGCCAACATCGTTTCGTTCTATATAAGCCGTGCCCACTTCCGTACGGAGTCCGAGTCCAAACTACGGAGCCGGACCAAATGATGCTAAACCCAGCTTGCGTTCGAACCCTTGGTTTTACTGGAGCTATGTCGACATGTATTACTCCGAGGTAGTCATATTGAATCTCAACTCAAAAGCAATTGACGGCACCAAGCTTCAGATGCTCTTGGTCTACCTCAATCTAACAATTTAATTAGCAGTTCCAGTAGTTCGCAATTGAAAAGACCCAGGCCATTCAGGGCAACGGACCAAAAAAAAAATCCCACCATGAAGCAAAAACCGGCTGCCACTATCGGAGGCGTCTTGCTTTTGCCGGCCAAATGCTGAGGTGATAAGGCAAGGTACCGAAGCGCATGTAACGGCCGAATCGAAATGAATGGGCCAAAGTGGAAATGGATTGATTTAGAAAGGGAAAAAAAAAAAAGTGACAGGTATCAATGTATCAAAGTGGCCATCGCGCCTTTTGCATCGTGGCAGTGGGCATCTGAACTGGACGCTAAAGAGTTACTTCCGCACGGGACTCCAGGCACAATAGGCGCGGAGGGGCCCCATCAGCATAGCGCGGGCAAGTGCGGTTGCAGTGCGGTTGCAGTTGCCAGTGCAGCCGGGTGGGGACGTGGAGAGCGAAGAAGGGAAGAAGGTGCAGCGTCACAGTGCGTGTGCGTAAGTCCCGCCTTCCTTCCGAGGGAAGCCAAAGCACCCTGCGGTTGCAGTAGCATGGAAGGTCGAGGGACTGTACTTGTATGTACTGGGTACTGTAGGACCACCGGGGGCGCTTGAGAGAGGACAATATTTTCCTTAGAGGTACTAAGGCAGGGTGTACTCGGAACATGGAGGGTACCAGAACATGCACTTGTTAAGGTGTAGCTGACAGCAGATGACAAGAGCACATCGCAACTCCTTACCCAAAACAAAGCAAGCTACGGAATGAATGGGAGCTGAGGCAAGAGCAAGCACACAGCCAGTACCTACCAGAACAAGAGCTATGGGTGTGTGTGTGCGTATACGGTACTGGGTACCTAGGCAGGTGGGTGCAGGAGTCAAAGTGCAGCAGTTGCAGGCAGGAGCTGGGGGAGGACCCTTGAGAGCGGCCGGTAGGCGGGCTATTACTGGCTGAGCTACGGCCGGTAGGTAGCTGGTACATTACGGAGTACAGGTACCGCTGGGAATAGCATGGCGCGGGGTCACCGCCTTTGAATCAATGAGAAGAAGAGAAGAAGAAGACGAAGAAGAAGAAGCACGGGACTCGCTCATCCATCCCATCTCATCCCATGTACCTGACCTGTATAATGCGCACAAAGCAGAGGCCATCTGGCGGCTGTGATTGGCAAGCCACAAGCGTCCCTTGCTGGGATGGATGGGCTGACGAGAGAGAGACGCTGTTGCAGCTATTGTGCTGCTATTGTGCTCCGGCGCGCGCTGAACCTGTCTGTACGGCATCAGCTGGAGCTTTAGATCGCCAAGGTTTGCAACAAACAATTCAATCAACTACGAGCCACATGCTCTCCCGCTATTGATATGTGACTTGTGCTACAATAGCATCAAGTCGATTGAGTGCTGTTAGTTGTGCAGTCCGAGTTCTGGAAAAAGGTCAACTCAACCTCAGGTCAGTATGCAAATAGCTCGTGTCCGGAGGGGCTATGCCGTGGAACGTGAGCATGGACAGGCTCGGTCAAGCACACCGATCATGTCGCTGCAACCTACAGTACAGCTTCCATCACCACCACGCTGCTCGTCTTCTGCCTCGTACAACTACCTACAACTACTTCTCCGGGCAAGCCCATCTCCGTCCTTTGTTTCGCTTCTCTCGTCTACTGTGCTTCGGGCAAGCTCCTTCACGACTCGCTTTGCCTGACAAGACCCAAAAAGGGCCCTCTCCGATCCCCGACCCCGACCCAGTCGGCTGCACGTCAGTTTCATGGTGTGCAGACCACTCGGACCCTGGCACACCAGTGATGTCAGTCGCCCTGTTAGGTTGATGACGGCGCAGTGGCGCTTCAAGGATACGATACCTGCGCCAGAAAGGTATGCCGCTGTCTGGCTTCCCGTTGCTGCAGTTTTGCCAGAGGTACTCGCCCAGGTAGCAGATACTTGTGTCGCGACCGAACAAAATTTTCCCTCTTGCTCTGCCCACACGCTGCCGCCACCGAGCCAACACACTAGCTGTATGGCCCTCGTTGACTCGCAGCGCCGCACACCGACCGACTCAGCACGGCTGTTACTCAGGTGCCTTCGCTAAACCACGTTGGAACCACGGTTCAGACGCCAGCCCGGCCAGCCCGACCCTGTGAAACTCTTCCCATGCGTCTGCGAGAGGGCAGCCAGCAGCTTCAGTTCAGTTCGAGTGTGACGGCCAAGCTACAGGCGCCAAGCGCAAGCTTAACTCTTTGCAAGACAGCCGGAAGTGGGAGAACGGCTTGGATGACGCCTACGGACCCGCCGGTGCCAGACCTCAGACCCAGAAGCGGCTTGCATTTGGCGGGAGACGGCCTTTCTTCCCTCTTCTTTTCTTCTTCAACACGCACATCTTCGGCCAGGCCTGCTCCGTACAGTATGGACACTGTAGCAGGCCTTGGTGCATGTATGCCGGACCAAGGCGGTCCTTTTCCCTTCCCTGCTTCGACCGCTGCTTATCGTCCTATCTGCTTGCCTGACTAGGAAGGATAGGCAGTAGCTTGGCACAAGGGCATGAGCATGTCATGATTGAGGGATAACTTGGCTTGGATACGGATATGCTTCACACGAGAGCAAAGTCCAACAACCCCGAGACAAGCGGCAAAAAAGGGAGCCAATACTTTCAACTAAAAGCCAAATAATGCATTCTTGTCCTTCTCAGCTTGGGCTCGGAGCTACGCCAGGCAAGCCGCCAACCGCGCCTCACACGGCACTGGCTACCCCCAAGGGCGGATGGCAGACCCGTATTGCACTTGAGCGGGTGTATCAATGGCCACTGGGGAGCTCAGCAAGCTGATAAAGCTCCCCTGGTTCGCGAACAGAACAACAGCCAGCCCCCACTCAAATGGCCAGTCAGCTCGAAACCTCAGCCAGCAACATTGCCTGCTCGAATCTGCAGACAGACTGCAGCATTGCGCTGCGCGATGCCGCCCCGCCAATGCCGAGTCATTGTAGTTGCGAGATGCCATGATTTGCCACGAGATTTGGCGCTTGTGAGAAAACGGCACCGGGACGGTGGGCAAAAGTGAGAATGTACCTGCTTCTACCAACCAGGACCTGGGGTTAGTGGTCCCTTAGGGTTGTGGTACCAACACCTGTTGCCAGCAAAAAAACGAACCCGTTCGTGTACAGTACGAAGTATAAACCAAGGACGGGGAACCTGTACGAGGCATTATCACAGCTCCTCTCGGAATACTGTGCTGTTATTACGGAGTACCAACGAGCAACAGGAAGATGAAGAAACGACAGAGAAGCGAGAGGGAGTAAGAGGGAAACCAGACAGCTCCCAGTGGAGCCTCTTCTCTCTCTCGATTCCAGCAGGGGGGCGCCAGAGCTTAACCCCAAGCTCCCCATTGGCTCGCCACCTCGTCCGGGTTTGAAGCAGAAACCTCTAGCAGATCACAAGGGACCTTCTGCTGCATGCGCACACAGAGACGATGGGGAGCGGGCCTAGGTACCTGCTACCAGACTCCATACTTGTGCATTGAGACGAATGTCAGAAGCGCGCTTTTGCCCACACACATTCCTCACGCCCTGCCTCTCGCTCACTCCCCCTCTCCCGGGGTGCCCTACTCGTGCTTGTAGGTACTTGTGCTTGTGCTTGGACAAGGACTATAGTACTTCATGTTGTGTGAGAGCTCTCCGGCGGCCCCAGGGCGTGTACACTGTACTTTGGTCGAGCAAGCCGAGTGCCCCAGTGACGCTTCTTTTGTGCGTGCTGCTCGAGGTCCTGGGTATCCTGTACGTGCGTGCTTGGTCACTTGCAGCGCTCGTGCCCTTCTTGCCGTCAGCTCAGACGAAGTACTGCGTACATGCATGGAGCCTCTGTCCGGCTCTCTCTCATAATTTTCCAATTTTTTTCTTTTTGCTTTTCCTGGGTCCGGGCGATGCCATCCGCAGCCAGTCCCCGTGAGCAGAGCCGAATCCATCTGAGCGCCGCCACTGTAACATGGAGTGCTGCGGCCAGGCCAAACTACTTACTTAGGATAGCTCTCGTCTCCAGCGCTGGTCCGGCTGCTATTTTCTAATCCCCTACACTGTACTTTTACGATCCAAAACTCTCCCCTCCCCATTTCTTCTCCCACACATTGACGCTGGCAGAGAAATCTGCGAGCTTTCCACGGACTTGAGCTTCTGCTCATCCTTATCCTCTTTCTTACCTTGCTTTACCTTTAATCGGGTTTCCTTCTCATTTACTTGAATCCACCTGTAGTACCTTCATCTACCTGAACCTCTTGCCCTCGTCGTACCTCTTACATCTCATACTCTCTCCTTCTCTCATACTTTTTTTTTTAAACCTTACCATCTATCTACATCACATTCGCCTCTTAACAGATACAATCAATCCTGCTATACCTTTCTACTCAGCTTGAAGCTATTTCTCTATCCCGTTACGCATCGCTATACCTTCTCGGCCATCTGTTTCTGGACCTCGGCCGTGCCGCTCAGTTTGTCGTTTCCGGAAAACCCACTTGACCTGCATAGCCGCATACCTACAATTATATACATTCTGGACGATTTGGCCAAGGAAAAGCTTCAGACTCACAACTCAAGCCAAGTCGCAAGTTACTTTTCACTAGCTGCATCTTGCAGCGTCGTCGACGCAACTTTGACTCGGCGGGTTAAGCCGAGAGCACATTTAAAACCAGCTTTGGCCGCTACGCATACTCTGAAGCTCAATTTCTTCCCTTCTTGGCGCTTCGTACTATCCATCTTTCCAGACTCACACGCAACTTGAGCCGAGGAAACCAGCAGCTAGGCGGCGAATCGAGCTTCAAAACGTCGTGCTCGCGATCGCCGCCCTCGAATTCGACGACTTTTGTTGATCGTTTTTCTTCATCGGCTCGATTGAGCAACCTACCTAGATTTGGCTTCTTCCTTTACGGCGCCATTGCCTCCAACGAGAGTTGCTGTCTTCTTTACTCGGATTCAAAATGCCGCCGCGATCGTCCCTCACCTCGTCCTTTTCCATCACAGACTCCAACAACGAGGTTGTCTGCCCGCTCCGAAATCAAGATGGCTCAAGCTGTCGGAAACGATGCATCGGCGTGAGTACTGGTTGCCCTGTCCCAGGGCCGCTTCCCTCTCCTCCTGCAGCTATCCGCTTCCCTCTCCCCACAGCCCTTTTCTCCCTTGAGTTTCAATTCTGCCTTGCTTCTGCCGTTTGTCCGATCCTACGCTGGCACCGCCAGAAAGGCTCTGTTGTCATACACGCATGCATTCATGCATGCAAGCACTCGGACTTTCAGCCTCCGCCACCACCAGCCGCACTAGAAGCTCTCAATGGCACTGTGAACCATGGCACAGACCTCTAACGCGACGTTCCAACTATAGGAAAAGAGATATCGATCTATGCAAGAGCACATCCGCCGTGCACACCCGGAGCACTACATATCCAAGCTTCCAGCGACCGAAGAAAGCTTTCTGCTTATGATCAGCACCCCGCCGCAAGATCGCCGCCAGAATGAAGGAACACCCTCAGCCACTCAAAGTGCGCCCAAGCTCCCTTTTCCCACCGCAATCTCTTGCCAGAATCACAGACTAACGATTGGTCCCTAGGCTTTCATGATCGCCATTCGTTTTATAGAGATGAATCTAGCAATCCCGGCACTCCGCGGCCCGACGAGAAACTACCCGGGACCAGCTCCATCTTGGGAACGGCCAGCGCAGCGGCTGTTTTGGCCGAGCTCCATGGCGTCAAGTCTGAGAGAGAGCTAGATATGGATGGTGTAAGTGAAGAATGGCCTCCAAGCGTACCCCGCCGTCTATCGATAAATAGATGGGATGAATACCTTATCTATTATCTCACGACGATAGCGCTGATGACGGGAGCTTTCCCCACGGTGCTTTGCGATAGCTGCTAACGCTGCGCTTTTCATGACTACAGGGATATTATTCCGATTTAGATGGCCGGCGCAGACCGAGAAAATCCATCGAGCTGCCGCCTCTGAATCTCAGCAACATCACGAGCGACCCGTATTCCAACAGGCCTCGCGAAATCCTCCCCTCCCTTTTGGCAGCTTCACCACCTGGGCGGTCGTCAACTTTGCCTCCGCTCCAACGGCCCTTGGGACCGAGCCGGCCTCGCAAGCAGTCTATATCAAAGAAAAGCCGAGAATCCCATCACAGGAAGAAGCCTTCACGTGGCTCTGATTGGCTGCGACGTATTCAGAACGAAGAGCGATACAGAAGTGGCCATGACCGCAAGGCTCTCTCTGCCGAGCCGTGGACAGATTACGGCAAACGATGGGAAGACTTGATTGATGCCGCGGACCAGGCCGCATCTGCAGCAGGAGATATTGACGAGGACCGCACTCCGGTGAGTAAATCAGATAATGTGTTTATTAATTCGTTTGCTGACTGTGTCTCTTATAAAAGATGCCTCAATCGCCAGTCTCAATTCACAGAGCATCGCTGCCTCCATTTAGTCACCACCAATTCCAGTCTGCCAGCAACAACTATCAAGCTTCTCCTCTGCAACAGGCTTTGACGCCACCCTCGTACAATCAGGATGTGATTGAGCCTTTCCCGTCCGTCGAGAGCGGCGAAAGCGGGGATAATTTTCACATTGGATCTCGCGGGTTGTCGGACTCATCACCGAGCTACAACTCGCAGAATATCCAGATATACTGTGCCGCCTGCCACGGCATATCCCTGCTTAAGAATTCATATGCCTGTACGGAGTGCATATGCGGCCTGTGCTCGTCGTGCGTTGAAGTCCTCATGTCTGAGCATGGAGCTCGTAGGAAGTGCCCTCGCTGCGCGACAATCGGTGGTCGGTACAAGCCCTTTCAGCTTGACATTAGATGAATGATTCTTCTTCTTTTGCTTTCTTTTTTTTTTCTTTTATGGGCAACGCTGGGTTTCTTCTTCTTGTTTTCTCTCTACGCATCAGTCTTTTATTTGCATCTTTGGCGCCACCGTACAGAGGCCACTGGCAGGCGCATCGGGAACCTTGATACAGGTCTATTTTCCTTTCCCGCCTCGGAGCAATTGCCTTGGCCGCCCCCTTTTTTTCGGGCAAAAAACAGTCCATTCGGTCCCTCGTATGGGATTTTCAACCGGTTTGTTTCTTTTTCGTTTCTTGTTTGGTTATGGCTTCATTCTTTTTTGGATATATTGGGTTTCAAAGTGCTGCGGCGTTATTACATGAGATCAGATACGGGTTCTGTTGGGTAACCTGGCTGGCACAGTTGCACGTTTTTTTATGACGTTGGGATTTCAATCTATTGGGTTTGGGTCATGAATAGGAATTATATGGTTAGGGACTGGGGTCTATCCAAGACAGTCAATGAATGATTATGCCAATTGTTGGTTTGACACTGCTCTGCTAGTGACCTTTGTTTCTCCTTGAAATACACACGCTAAGTTCCAATTTCTTTTTATAATACTGTCATTATGAGGTTGCGGATTCTCTCGGAGCTCTTGGCTGACGGGAGAGTCGTAGTTACTTCACGACAAGAGAGCATAAATAGGGCTACTTGCCCTTCTTCTCCTTCTCCTGCTGCAGCAGTTTGTCTCTTACAGCTGCTCTCATGTTCCTGCTGCCACCGAGTTTGGGGCCCTTGAGAACATCGCCCGACTGCTGCTGCTGCTGCTTCTGCTGTTGCACGGGACGCTTCTTCTTGCGGCGCATGGCCTGCTCGTCGTAGTACTGCTGCCGGAACTCCTCGGCGAGGCGGTCGTCGGCGGAGGGATCTGCGCCGGGGGCGGAAGAAGCTGTTGGCCTTGAGGAGGAGGGGACGTTGTAGACGTCGACTGCGATGTGGTCTGTCAGTAAGGCTGTTGGTTACGACAAAAAAGGGGGTTAAGCTCACGGCGGTTTTCATGAAGGAATTGCTCGACGAGGGCATCGCGCGCAACGTCCTGGCTATTGCGGCGGTTGCGGCCGCGGCGAGGAGGCGGCTTGGCGACGGCATCCTTTTCGACGCGGCGGCGCTTGTTGCTGTCGCTGCTGTGGTTGTTCCTTGCGCTGTCGAGGTTCGCCATGTCGACCTCGACGAGCTTGCCGTGGCGGGTGGGCTGGTCGCGCCACTTATCCTGGTGGTTGTTGTGACCGCCGGCGAAACTTGTGTTGGTCGCGGAGTGGGACGCGGGCTGTGATGAGGAGGGAGATGTGCCGTGGGGGTCGGCGGAGCGGTTAGCGAGGCGGGATTCTATGTATTCATTCCTGAATGATTAGCTGTCTCGAAAGGTTTCTGGTGCCTTTGGGGGGAAAGTGGCTTCGTACATGTGTTTGTCGTCGAGGATGGTGAGGAGGCCGGTCTGGTGCATGAAGCGGTTGGTGATGCCGCCGACGATGCGGTCGTGCGCGGCGTCTCTGTCTCTGTCTGCGTCTCGGAGCACCAGCGCGTGCTCTGCGTCTGCGTTGCCGTTCTCGTCTTGGTTTCGGCCTTCTGAGCGGAAGCCCACGCCTCCTCGACGACCTGCGCGGCGCGCATTGCGGAGGCGCAACGCAGCTGCCACGGCTGATTCCCCATCCATTCGATCGTCGCCATCGTCATCGCCATCATCATTGCTGTTATCCATGTCAACATCTCTCGGTTGCGTTTCTGCGTTGGCGTCGTCGGTTGCGTCTCGTCCATCCTGAAGCGTCGACGCGCCTGGCAGGACGGACGGAGCTGGAATCACGGTCGCTACGTCATGGCCCTTTTCTTCGGTAGGTCGTTGGCGATATGCCTTTCTCTTTTTCCCGGCGCGGAAGCGGATCGGTTCCGTGGTTGGTGTGTTTTCGTCTTGGTCTGGTTCCATGGTTGTGAACCTTGAGTTGTAGAGATAAGAAACTTTTAGAAGAAAGGTTTCCCAGGTAGGAAGTTGGGCTAAGGCGGCGAGTTGTGGTGACTTCATAGTTTCCATATCCGGTGATTAGCCGATGACTACCTATTAATAGCTGATAGACTACTGTAGGACAGTGAGAACACAACAATGGGATTCTTTCCAATGAGACACAAGAGATAAACCAGATTCATTGATTAGAAATGGTGAAAAGAGTATGTTTTTTTTTTTGACACGCTTCAAATATTGCGTGCGGCTTCTTACTTGCTTCTCTAGGTGTACTTTGAGGTTCACGGGTTTGTCCAAGGTAAGTGAAGGGATGCTGTCATCGATTCCCGCTAGCTAACATCAGTTCCGCAAGGCGTGGGATTTCGGTATCATCACACTCAGCCTTCTCGACTGCGCCTAGAGATTAATCAGTCATAGGTACTTTACGAGAAAGAAAGCCCAGCAGTATGGTGTAACCGGATGGTGCCGCAACACCATCGATGACACGGTGGGTTTATCCTCCCTGTGGGAGAAGAACTGAGAGCTCATGCATGCCACCAACAGGTCGAGGGTGAAGCCCAGGGCAGCGATGATATCATGCAAATGTTCTTCAACGATATCAACAAAGGCCCAAGCCATGCCAATGTCACAAAGGTTGTCAAGGAAGAACGCGACGTCGTGGAAGGGGATGGTCCGTTCGAAGTCCGTCGTTGAAAGAATCATGCAAATGATGCCTATTAAACGATCAAAATAATGTCCCAAGACCTACGCTATGCTAGAATAACCTATCCACATGAAATATACATCATAATTACCCAATCCAAGACTAGAACCCTCTTCCCCGTCTCTTGATCACTGGCTTCTTTACCGCACCTTGAACGGTAAACTTCTTTTCGTCCTTGTCGGACTTTTTCTTGACCGTTCGTTCAACCTCGGCCAGTTTACGCTCCTCGTCAAGGCGCTTGTCCTCCGCCATTTTCGCCTCAATCTCCATCTTGCGGTTGAATTCCGTCTCGGTGATGCGCTTGTCTCGAATTGAATAGCCCTTCTCCTTGATGGAGTAAAAGACGCCGCCCAGATCTGCCAACCAGTGAGGGTCAACTGCCGTGACGGTCGAGACGTAGACTTTGGACGTCAAGATGAGTTCGTGATATACAATGTAATCCGGTGGATGGCCAGCGTACAGGGCACTTGTGGGGTGCAGCTGCACTCCGAGATTTGTTCTCAAGTTGGTGTATTCGCCGGACCCCTTGTACTTGGCCGCTTGGTGGTAGTATCCAGAGCAGATGCATTTGCGAATAACATCCCAGTCCATGCCACAGCTAATCAGTTGCATCTTCTGCATCTTGACAATGTCCAAGAGCTGCTCTCGAATTTCCTTTGCACGTCTTAGAGACTTGGCGTGAAGGAAATGCTTGATGCACCATCCGTCCGAATATCCGTTGGCTTTCCATGCCGAATACACTTGGAGGTAGGTAAGATGGTCCGACTCGTGGACCCAAAACTTCTCTCGCTGCGTATCAGCTTCATCTTGCCGCTCTTTTGGCCGGTAAAACACGTTTGGCACCGATAGCATGGATACAATCGTAACCATTTCTTCGCTGCAGCCGTACTCTTCCGCAGTAATGAGAAGCTTGGCCAAGGGAGGGTCCATGGGGAAGGCGCTCATCTTCCGCCCGAGCTCGGTCAGTTCTCCCAGGTTGTCCAAAGCTCCTAGGGCCCATAGATCGAACATGGACGTGGAAATGGTATCTTGGGGAGGTGGATCCATAAAGTCGAAATCCAGCAAGTCTTTGACTCCGAGCGATTTCAGCATCAGAACCGTGTTGGACAGATTGGTCCGTTGAATTTCGGGAATCGTTTGGATATACAACTCTTCCTTGAATGCTTTTTCGGTGTACAGGCGAAACGCCTTTCCTGGCCCTGTTCGACCAGCGCGACCCGAACGCTGCCCTGCGTTGGCCTGGGAGATGGGCGTAATCTGAAGGGTATCCATGCCCATCTTTGGGTTGTACACCTTCATTTTCGAGTAGCCTGCGTCAACAACGTATTTGATACCGTCGACAGTCAAACTTGTCTCGGCAATGTTTGTCGCAACAATGCATTTGCGAACTCCTGGAGCCGCCCTGTCAAAGATTTTAGCCTGCAGGTCTGCTGGCATTTGACTGTAGATTGGGAGTATGCTCAATTTTGGCGGATCATTCAAAGCGTCCAAGCGTTTCTGAACAAGCTCGCATGTGATTTCAATGTCTTCCTGACCGGTCATGAACACGAGAATGTCGCCGGCATCCATGGATACATGGATGGAGAGTACTTGTTGGACTGCCTGATCAACATAATCTTCGACGGGAGATCGGTGGAACAGGACGTCGACGGGAAAAGTTCGTCCCGGAATCGTAAATTCAGGGGCACCGCCAAAAAAGTCAGAAAACTTCTTTGCATTCATCGTCGCAGACGTGACAATGAGCTTCAAATCTCGCCGCCTTTGCAATATCTTCTTAAAAAGTCCCATCAAGATGTCGGTGTTCAAGGCCCGTTCGTGAGCTTCATCCATGATGATGCAGGAATATCTGTCCAGGTCAGGTTCGTTGAGTGACTCTCGGAGTAAAATTCCATCCGTCAGATATTTGATGGTGGTGTCGTTGCTGGTGCAGTCCTCGAATCGAATGGCATATCCAACCGTGCTCCCCAACTTTACTTCCATCTCTTCGGCCACACGCTTGGCAACACTCATTGCGGCCACTCGTCGCGGCTGCGTACACCCAATCATACCAGTCTTCCCGTAGCCATCTTCGTACAGAAACTGGGTGAGCTGAGTTGTCTTTCCTGAGCCCGTTTCGCCGATGACAATAATCACTTGGTTCTCCCGTATCACTCGTAGGAGCTCTTCGCGGACCGCAAATGCGGGCAGGTATTCTCGTTGCTCGCGCAACGTCTTGCTCTTGCTGAAATCGCTGGCCCCTTCCGCATTCTTGATATGCTCGCTGAACTTGTTGCCCTTGCGTTCGCTCTTTTCGACATCCTCCTCGCCAGGCATCGGTAGCGCACTATCACCATCCTCCTCTTTAGCCCCCATAATGTTTCCGAGAGCTGTGCCCGTGATGCTCGTAGCTTCGTGTGCCTGCTTCTGCCGCTCTCTTTGCTGGCGGGCATCTTTCACAACCCTGCTTCCTTTCCGACTGAAGACGGCCATGTCGCTTTGATAGTCCCTGACGGCCGGGACTGGCTCGAGTTGTTTGGTGAAGATTGTCTTTCCATCAAGGAATGGCGGCCGTAAATCGTGAACGAGCAGGTGAACTCTGGTTGCTTCCTCCTCGTCGAAGTCGGCGGCCAGATCTCTTCGTTGTGCTACGCCGGATACCAGCATACGATTGGTTTCCCAGGCATCGTTTTCTCGCCTTCTCTGCTCCTGCCTGGCGTCATATCGGCTCGTCATCTTCTCGGCCTTGGCCGACTCCTGTTGCTGGCTCTCCCATGCCGAAAGCTCGTAGGATGCGAACGGGTTATACGCCTCATCGCCAAACGTGTGTCCTCCGAATTCGTCGCCGCCGTACCAATCGCGATCCAGCGCTAAAGAATCTTCCTCTGTTGGCTGGGGTTGGTCGGGCTCTCGAGGCGTTGAAGGATACCGAGACTGGTCGCGTGGTGTAGAGCTTCGAGATCCATCTTGGTACTTGTTGCCCCTGGATCTGGAGAATTCGAGCCTCCTCCGTTTGGGATTGAACCCGTCGTAGTCAGCTTCCGACACCATGATTGAGCCCTTGGATCGCGGTAATGCGTCAGGTAGCGGCAGCGCGACGAGGTGAAATGATGGGAGTCTAAATCTAGAGAAAACAGGAAAAGATGGGCAGTGCACGCACAGTGATTCTACTGTATTTCAGGTACTTGTAGCGCCGATACCACCGTAGAGCACTGTAGGGGCTCACTAAATCATGTGACTAAGGTGGCATTCAGACAGCTTGTTGCAGCTACTCCTGAACTTGTAGACATTGCTTCCTTCAGATACGTTCTCAAGGCGTGAGGTGCTTTGTAATTTCGGTTATTCGACGTGTTAAACTTCTGTGTGATGCTGTTGTGAACATTCAAGCTATAGCTATAGTTGGTTATAGGCATGCTGTTCCTGAAATGGCATCCATGGATCTCTACTGTACAACCTGGAGACACCGAAGCTCCACAGCTCTGTCAAGGGTGCCATCGGACGCTTATCGATAAACCCCACCATGGAAATTTTTGGGCAAAATATTTGGAGCGAGTCTGCGAATAGAGAAAAAAAAGTTACACTGCAAACGAATTCAAGATACCCCAGGCATTTGCGCCATGTCTTCCATGATCACCGCTGCCCAGTGGGTGCCGCGCGGCTTCGCGGCACAATTTCCTCAAGTCTACAAGCTTGACGAGTCTGAATTCGAGAGAATAGCTGAATTGGCTAAGCTGCAGCTCAACGACGCAGAGGATGATCTGAAAGAAGCTCAGGAAGACGGCGAAGACGCAGAGGAAGAAGATGAAGGAAAGGATGAGGACATGGGCGAGAAAGCAGAGACAAAAGGCGAAGCCCAGCCTGCTTCAAAGTACGATTGATCAGCCTTTTTATGCTCGTTCAACATTCGAACCCTCTTTCTAATAAACTAACTAGGTACGACGACGACGACCTGAAAGAATATGACTTGGAACACTACGACGATGACGACGACGAAAACGATGCACCCGCCGCCAACGGAAGCATGGGCATGTTTGGAAACGTCAAGTCACTTGCGTATTATGAGTCAAACAAGGACGACCCTTATATCACACTGCAGGACGACGAAGAGGACGAGGACAGAGAGGATCTTCAAGTCTTGACGACTGACAACTTGATTCTGTCGGCAAAGGTCGAAGACGAATTGGCCCACCTGGAGGTTTATGTTTACGAAGACGAAGGCGACAACCTCTACGTTCACCACGACATCATGCTGCCGGCAATTCCCCTCTGCGTGGAGTGGCTCGACATTCCGGTCAACAATTCAACAGACGCACCCAAGGATGGCAGGGGCAATTTCGTCGCCGTTGGTACGATGGACCCTGACATTGAGGTTTGGGATCTTGACACAGTCGACTGCATGTACCCCAACGCCATTCTTGGCCAGGGCGCAAATCCCCAGTCGGGCGAAAAGAAGAAGAAGCAGAAGAAGAAGAAGGCCAAGGCGAACGACGAATACCACGTGGATGCCGTTCTGTCTCTTGCAGCCAACCGCAAGCACCGGAACCTGCTCGCTTCGGCATCTGCGGACAAGACGATCAAGCTCTGGGACCTCAACACGGCTAAAGCTGCCAAGTCATATTCATACCACACCGACAAGGTGTGCTCTCTCGCATGGCACACAGCTGAGCCCACTGTCCTTCTCAGCGGAAGCTATGACCGAACAGTTGTCGCGGCCGACATGAGAGCGCCCGATGCAAAGGCACCTCGATGGGGTGTCGAGAGCGACGTGGAGAATATTCGATGGGACCCCCATGATCAAAACTACTTTTACGTCTCAACGGAAAACGGCGTCATTCACTATCACGATGTCCGAAACGCCCCATCAAGCCCAGAGGCGACCAAGGCTGTGTGGACCCTGCAGGCGCACGACGAGTCTGTGTCCTCGTTTGACATCAACAGCGTGATTCCCGGTTTCATGGCTACCGGGTCGACTGACAAGACGGTTAAGCTGTGGAACATTCAGCCCACCGGCCCTTCACTTGTCGTCTCGCGCAACCTGGACGTGGGTAAGGTGTTTGCCACGACGTTTGCTCCCGATCCAGAGGTTGCTTTCCGACTGGCAGTTGCTGGCAGCTCCGGCAGCATGCACGTCTGGGATACCAGCACCAACGCCGGCGTCCGAAGTGCTTTTGCTCAGCGTGTCCCCGCACAGAGGGAGGGTATTTCCGAAGACCGACTGGTCGGCGTGAACGATGACGAGAGCAGTTCAAGCGAAGATGAGGGAGAGGAGGAAAAAGAGGAAGGAGACTCCATGGATGAGGATTAAGCAGGATGGTTAATGCAGCCCCCGGATGATGATGGAATGCTATATATCTGGAACGTGGCGTAGTTTTTAGCAGTTGTAATCATGGATGATACCTCGGAGCTGTACATGCAGGATTGATACCGGCGATGCGGTTAGAGGAATATCATGGGTATTTGGATGTTTAATAGACTTGTCGATTCTGGAAGAATCATCTGGCCCTGCAAAATACGTGATGGTTCTTTCTTTAGAAAGGAAACCATCTAATACGGTCTCGAGAAGGAGGCGAGATCTCACCATCTCAGCGTCTAAAGGGTTTCCAAACACGGGGGTTCAACACGCCGCATCTGAAACGGTTGGCATTATGCCGTTTCGCTATAAATAACCCAACATGTTTGTCGACTAAGAGAATCCCACGCCCGGCACTTGCAGTCAACCTTCCGAACACACGCACACACGCACGCATATGCAAGCAGGCTTTTGCTTGCTACCGGCCTTTTTTCTTTCTTTCTTTCTTTCTTTTTTTTAATGCATCTGTCAGACCCGTACTGTATGGAGCGGCTTGGAACAAGGTGGAGGCCCATTTTCTTAGCACAAGCGGGAACGACGAGGCCATTGAGTTTGTGCCTGGCATGGCGCCGTTGGCGGATTTTCTGGTGGCGGATCCCGGCTGTTGAGTTAGCGGTGCGATGTACCGGCGGATGGATCACGGCTTGAAGAGATTTTTTTCTATGGCTTCTGATAAGCACTGCATATCCATACAGTAGCATTTGCGATTTCGAAGCAATAGTGGAGGAATCGTATCATGTACTGTGAGGGCTTGAGAGCTGAGCTTTGTCAATGGCGTTTGTGTTTCCGAATAAGAGTGGACAAGCTGAGCAGCAATCACGCAATGAACCGGAACAGAGATGCACCCATCTTTTCGCTAGCATCGGGCAAATAGACCCAACAAGCCACAGGATCAGCGGCAGATGCGCTCCTTGCTCTGGCGAGGTTTCGAATACCGCGCCTCTTGAGGAAAAAAGAAAAGAAAAGAAAAGAAGAAGCAGGCTCGAAAGGCACAAAGTCCCCTGAGGGGGGCTGAACAAGGGGGGAAGCCTCGCAAGCCTTCAGGCACAAGAGAGGTGCTAAAAAGGGCCCTGAAACAGCGCGGCAAGACAAGGGTCTAGCAAGCTAGGTAGGCGAATCACGCGGCGCCGGCCCTCAGTTTGTTTGCAGAGGCATCAATGGAAGATCGGCCTGTTTTCTCCGCTGTGCTGACTTTGGGGGAGAAGCAGGACGGCGATTGGCTGGTGGTGGTTGTTTTGGGCAGGCTTAGTGGCTTTGTTAGGTGTAGCAAATGCCCGTGAATGGCATTGATCTGTCTTTTGGGGATGTTTTCTGCAGATGCAGGTACGGACGGAGAGGGCGAGGTTTTGGGGGG
>NW_026946447.1:0-86805 GCF_033847375.1 Trichoderma aggressivum f. europaeum | reverse complement strand
CCCCCCCCCCCCCCCCCCCCCCCCCCCCCCCCCCCCGGGGGGTTCTTGTACTGTATTGCCCGTTGTCTCGATCCGAACAAGCTGAGCTGGATGGGAGATGGTGGTGGCCAGGGAGGACAGACGAGCCGTGCCTAAAGCTAGACATGCGGTGGAGATTGACCTGGTGCTGGCCGGGATATTCTTTATGCATGTTGTGCGTTGTGCATTAATTCAGTGTACATAGTTGGTTGTATGTTTTACATGAAGAGAGAGTGAGTGGTTGGAATGGGATGTTGCACAATCTTGTAGTACCTTGGTAGGTAAGCAGACATTGGATGACATTGATTGTATGGATGGTTTAGAATGACTGCTCTGGTTTCCATCTGCCAAACAGCTTGTATCCACTTACAGCCTCGATCGATCGATCGATTCATCTGGGGAAAAAACCACCACTGCTATTAACACACTAGATTGAAGGAATAAAGACAGAGAGAGAAGGAAAAAGAATATGGAATGGCAAGCTCATGAGGCCGGCTTTGAAGCGAGAATCCATTACCACTGGTGCCGGAGAAAGATGCTCCATTCTCAAAATATCACCTTTGACGCTACGCTGAGCAGCCATGCCGCATCGCTCCAGCTCCCCTCGTCCGTCGTTGGAGGCGGCACAAAGTCCTCCGGGTCCAGAGGCCCTTCGACGTGACGCTGAAGCCACGCGCTCCGGTCCTCCTGCGATCGCGAATTCGCCAGCGACTCGTCATACTCCGACTCGTCGTCCGTCTCCTCCTGCTCGTCTACCGAAAAGAGATTCCACCCCATGAAGCTCGTCATCCACCCAGCCTTGCCCGGGGTGTTTCGCCGCATCAGCCTCTTGACTGCGGCCTCGGCGTCCTCCACCATGTCTCGCTCCAGCTCCTCTAGCCTTTCGTCCAGGTCGATGAAGTCGGGCCCGGCGAGCGACTCATGGTTCGGGAAGTATGAGCCGTCATCCATCAGTCGCTCTACAGGCGTCATGAGTTGGCTCCGGCTGCCGTGAATGCTGTGAGACCGGCTGTGTATCTTGCTGCCAATCACGGAAATGGACATGTCATCGTCTGCCAGGCTGCCACGCCTGCTTGCAAGTAGGCTCGTCATCCCTCTTTCGCGCGCCAGCTCGTCCTCAAACGCCACGTCCTCGATGCTCCGGATGCCCGTGAGGCTCGTCGAGCTCTGCCGCGAGACGAGCCACGACTGGCCCTTGAATTCCCTCGCCTCAAAAGTCATCAATGCTCCTGTCCTCAGCAGCCAATCGCCGTCGGTCGCCTCGTCGTGTCGCCGGCGGGGCGTCGAAGTGCCGGTCGCAGTCCTTTTCGCCGCATTGGCGCCGGTGAGGTGCGACGACGACTTGCTCTTGGGGATCGGGGCGCCCGAGGCGGATGGTGTCCGGTTCTGCGACCTCGACCGTGACCGCGGCTTGGTTGCGGAGCTGGCTAGAAGCCGAGGCGTGGTGGGAGCAGACTTGCCCTGCAGATATGAGGTGCTCGGGCGCGACAGAGGCACGGCGGCGTCGACGATGGCTTCGTCGTCATCGATGGGAAGCTTTGTCGTCAGAGGAGCCAGCGAGAGATGGTTGATGTTTGTGGAAGATCGATTCTTGCGTCGAACGCGCTCGGCGTGAGGAACATATGAGACGTCCATGGTGGCAGTTTTGACCGCCGAGTGACGGACAGCTTGACGAGATGCCGAGGATCACGGGTTGCCAGCTGCGAGTGTGATCAATTAACAATGCTCAGAGATTTAAACAGCACATGTAAAGATAAAAGTGCTAACGAATTGCATTTAGTAGAGGGGACGACGAGGGAGCAGAGCAAAGGGAGGCGGAACAAGACGGTTGATATGATTTGGCTTCCAACGGTTGCAGGACCAGAACTTGTTTCCCGAGGTTGGAGGCTGCCCGTGATTCGCCTGGGTGCCGTCATCTGCCGCTGGAGGCCAATGGCAACAGCGCACTGTAGGCCGCTGATGACGCTGCAACTTGGCTGATTTACAGGCGGCGATGGAGTCGGGGGTAGCATTGGATGGATGGATGCAATGCATGCGGCATCAACGCCAGCATTTGCCGACAGATTCCCGCATGCGCTTGTCAATCAATGTCTTCCTAAATCTGGAATTTTTTTTTTTTTTTTTGCTTCCGTCAGTTGATTACAGGATGACTCTGATTATCTCATAGAGCATAATGCATTCACGTGCCAGTAACGGTAATAATGAATGAGTGGAATCACTCCGCATACACTGTGCTCAATTAAAGGTTGATCAATGTCGGCCCTTGCTAGCGCCGATCAGCCGCCAAAAGTACGGCTTCAGGCTGCGAGTCATCCAGCCTTGGTGGAGGAAAAAAAAATATCCAAAATGATTTTACTTCAACAAAATAAATCCCAATAGCCTCAACATCCACGACGCTCGACTTCACAAAAGGGCAATACAATACAATACACCCGTGGAACAGGTAAAACCAACAAAACAAGGATACGAGGACGAGGCCAGTCACCCGATTTTCCCACTCGTTCCATCCATCAGCCCATCGACAAGGGCATCGTGAGCCCCTCCAAGCCGCCTCTTCACGATGCGCAACCTTCGCAACCTCCGGTTCGGGAGATGGCGGCATCCCGACATCACCGCCGCCTGCTGGGATCCCGAGAATGACGAGATTGTGTGCACCGTCGGACCGACTGCCGACAACCCGACGATTGAGCTGGTCAGATTGTCCGACGCTGATTCCATGTGCGTTTTTGCTGCATCGTTTGTGCTTTGCTTTGCGACTGAGGCGGGGGCGGGGCACGATTTTATCTTTTCTTTTCTTTTCTTTTTCTTCCTTACTTCTGCTCTCTCTTTACGAAATTCCGCATCTTCCTGGCTGTGTAGAACAAGGGGAAACAAATGCTGACATGTAGGTTCTCAAAGAAACCGTCGCACACTCACTCGATGGGATGCGCCCAGCCCCAACCCCGATCTCCTCGTCGACCGCATCGTCAATATCCACCACTTGAGCGGCAGTGGCACAACATGTCTCGTTCTCGAAGGCGGTGATATCATTACGGTTAGGGAGGATCTTTCGTCCGGCCATGTTCACATTGAGATTATGGGATCTATTGATGCCGGAATTGCGGCCGCACGATGGTCCCCGGACGAGGAGCTGCTTGCCGTGGTCACCAAGGCTGACACTGTCGTCCTCATGGGAGGCGCTTTCGACCCCGTTGCCGAAGTCACAATGACAGAGGAAGATCTCAAGGCGTCAAAGCATGTGTCTGTTGGTTGGGGTAAGAAGGAAACACAGTTCCAGGGCCGCGGCGCAAAGGCTCTCCGAGATCCCACGATTCCTGAGAAAGTCGACCAGGGCCTTCCGAGCACCAACGAGGATGGAGCGGTGTCCATTAGCTGGCGCGGAGATGGCGCGTTTGTGGCCATCAACTCGGTCCAAGAGGGCTTTCGACGAGTAATTAGGGTGTATTCTCGTGAGGGAGAGCTCGACAGCGCTAGCGAGCCCGTCGATGGGTTTGAAGGCGCTCTGAGCTGGAGACCGTCCGGCAACCTCATTGCTGGTATTCAGCGCTTGGCGGATCGAGTCGACGTTGTATTTTTTGAGCGCAATGGCCTACGGCATGGACAGTTCACTCTGCGATCGCCCAACGGAACGGCTTTGGATGCCAGTGACGCCCGCATCCGGCTCGAGTGGAACTCAGATTCGACGGTCTTGGCCGTCATTCTCACGGATACCATCCAGCTATGGACCATGGGCAACTACCACTGGTATCTCAAGCAAGAAATTGCTATGGAGCCAGGGTTTGCCTGCCTAGCGTGGCATTCAGAAAAGGCGCTCCGGTTTGCGGCAGCATCCGCCGGGAGCCTCATCCTGGCTGAGCAAATCTTCCACACATCTCGGGGCTCATGCCGGCTGCCCAACGATAACGGCGTAGTTGCTGTCATCGATGGCGAGACTGTCAATATTACCCCCTTTCGCACTGCCAACGTGCCTCCTCCAATGGCCCTGTTCGAGGTCAAGGCTGAGTCCTCTGTTGTTGATGTAGCGTTTGGACACCAAAACTCCTCATTCGCAGTCCTGCACCAGAAAGGCGTGGATCTCTACGAACTGCCCTTGAAGAATGGAAGATCTACTAGGCCAGTGGAGCGGCTCAAGCTGCCCTTTGATACCCCTAATATGCCCGAGCACCACATGCCCCTGAGAATCTGCTGGGTGTCCGACAACAGCCTGCGTTGTATGGGCTACCAAGACGACCTGGGCCCTCTGCAGTTGGTTGTATCTGCTGGCGAAGGGAACTCTGCTGAGATTAGTATGCTGGACAGCAGTCTGACCCTGGCAGCTACCACAACACGGGACGATGATTCTACCGCGGAAAGTTACGGCCAAGACCAGTCCGGCAAATTGTATAGGCTTTCCACTTCTGGCGACGACCTTCTTCCCATTCAATTCACGACACAGCTTCCGTGGTTCGAAGTCAGCAAGCATGATGACGTTGAGATGGCTTTTGGTCTTTCAAGATCGGGCCACATCTTTGCAAACTCTAGACTGCTGGCCAAGAACTGCACATCTTTCATTGTTACGCCAAACCATCTCATCTTCACCACTAGCAATCACTTCGTCAAGTACGTGCATCTGGTGGCAGATGTCGAGGGTAAGTCTGAAATGGTGCGAGATATGAACATGGCTGATGGCGTGCTAACTAGGATCAGATTTGGAGGTTCCCGGCGATGATCCTGAAAAGGATGAGCGGTGTCGCAGCGTGGAGCGTGGTTCGCGTCTAGTTACCGCAATGCCAACCAACATGAGCATCGTTCTGCAGATGCCGCGAGGCAACCTGGAAACCATCTTCCCCAGAGCCATGGTAGTTGCTGGCATTAGAAGCCTCATTGAGGAAAAGAACTATGCTCGAGCCTTTTCATACTGCCGATCACAGAGAGTCGATATGAACATTCTGTATGACCACAAGCCCGAGCAGTTCCTCTCCTGTGTCGGACTCTTCTTGGACCAACTAAAGGAGGTTTCCTACATTGATCTCTTCCTCTCATCGCTCAGGTACGGATAATCAAGGCTCTCTAATTGAAATGCTCCTTACCGCCAGTCACTGACTTTGTTTCACAGGGAGGAGAATGTCACGCAGACCATGTATCAAGACACCAAACGGACAAAAGCCCAGTCCTACGGCATCAATGCTCCCTCTGAAAATCTGCCTTCACAAAAACCTCACGGCTCCAAGGTCAATGCCATCTGTGACGCAGTTCTCAAGGCCCTTCAGTCTCACAAAGCAACTCACCTCCAAAATATCATCTCCGCTCACGTCTGCAAGGTCCCTCCTGCTATGGATGACGGACTGACGCTCGTTGCTGAACTCATGCAAGAAGATGAAAAGCTTGCAGAAAAGGCAGTGGAGCACATTTGCTTCCTGGTCGACGTCAACCGGGTATATGAAAACGCCCTAGGCCTATATAATCTTGATCTCGCTTTGCTCGTTGCGCAACAGTCTCAGCGAGACCCAAGAGAATACCTCCCCTTTATTCAGAACCTCCATGTCCTTTCCCAGCTTCGTCGCAAGTTCGAGATTGACGATCATCTCTCCCGTCGACAAAAGGCCTTGGCTCATCTTCAAGCTCTGGATGCATTCGACGAGCTGTGCAACTACACCAGCAAGCACGACCTCTACCAAGACTCTCTCAAACTCTACCGATACGACCCGCCGCGCTTAAAGACCTTGACTGAAATCTATGCCATCTACCTAGAGTCTAGGTCTCAATACCGCGAAGCAGGCCTGGCATATGAATCGATCAAGAACTATGCCAAAGCCACCAGCTGCTACCGCTCAGCCGGTGCCACATGTTGGCAAGAATGTCTTTTCACTGCCTACCAACAAGATCCCCCTCTGTCCGCAGACAACAAAGCCGAGCTTGCTACCGCTCTTGCAGATGCTCTCTGGGAGGCAAAGGACTTTTCCGCCGCCGCCACCATTCATCTCGATTACCTTGCCTCGCTCGAGATGGCTGTCAAGTGCCTCTGCCGGGGCTACCACTTCGCCGAAGCCATCCGCCTCGTCATTCAGAACTCACGTCCCGACCTTCTCGAGTCTGCCATTGACGTTGGGCTCGCCGAGGCTCTTGGTCGAACTACGGAGTTCCTGGCCGACTGCAAAGCTCAGCTCCGCGCACAGGTCCCTCGCGTTGCTGAGCTGAGACTCAAAGCTGCTGAAGATCCTCTTGCCTTTTACGAAGGCGAGCGTGCTGGCGGGATGGACATCCCTGATGATGTATCCGTGGCGAGTTCGCGCGTTAGCACTTCGGCGAGTTTGTTCACGCGATATACTGGCAAGGCAGGCAGCGTTGGTACCGCCGGCACGGGCGTCAGCAGAGCTACCAGCAAGAACCGAAGACGAGAGGAGAAGAAGCGTGCTCGAGGGCGAAAGGGCACCGTGTACGAGGAGGAATATCTCGTCAACAGCGTGCGACGGCTGGTCGAGCGTGTGGAGGCGTCCAAGTCCGAGGTGGAGAGGCTGGTGTTTGCTCTCGTGAGAAGAGGCATGGCAGAGCGAGCTCGCGCGGCGGAGACGCTCATGGCGGATGTTACGGAGGCGTGCGAGGCTGCTGTGAGGGAAGTCTTTGCCGTGTCGGCGGAGCAGCAGCAGCAGCAGCAGCAGGACCAACAACAGGCTGCTGTTGCGAATGAGTGGAAAGCTACGGGTGGTGAGGGCGTGTTCCAGGAGTGGATGCAAGAGCAGGGCAAGAAGATGGAGCCGCCTGTGATATCAAGGATGAAGAAACTAGCATTGTTGGGATGATTCGGAGTTATATTCTTTTATTTATTTTCAATGTATAGTTTCCAAGGGAATTTGGAGTAAAATTTCTCTTGGTTGATGAAAAGAGGGAAGTCTGACTGATGTTTGCTATCACCCGGCTCAATTCTAACAAATTATTTCTTAAAAGCATCACTTGCCCTAGAACTGTATCAACAATTATATGTCTTGAGCAATGGACTCAGGCTTGCGTATATATTCTTAATTCAAATATCATCCACTAATCAATCCTTCATAGAAAAACCAACACCGCCCGCCACACCAGCCATAACACGAGGGGCAACTTTCAATCTCTTCCAATCTACAACGAAAAAAAATCCAAGCTACATGCAGCACAAAAGAATAAAAAGAAGAAGAAAGAAAAAACCAACTGATATAATAATAAATAAACAAGATATAGATAAAAAAAAAAGCAGAATCCGTCATTCGCCTCCGCTATGAGTTCAATCACAAGCTAATTAGTCAATCAGCCCATCAATCAAAGGCCATCCCATCAATGAAGTCTTCTCCCCCCTTCCACAAAAAAAGCAACACACATACTTTCTTTACCATCAATCTCATACAAAAAAAAAGTCGAATAAACAGGATAGACCAGACCAGCCCGATCAACGGTAGCGAAGTAGAGGGGTAAATCTAAAGACGGATTATGTAGCAACATACTCCCAGAAAAAAAAAGGAGACGTCGTGATAATGACAGATATCTTTGTCCAATCGTCTAACTGGATTCCCTCATATCAATCAACATTAACAGGAAAAGGAAAAAAAGGGGGGGATCGAGGAAAGGGGTCAAGCCCGGAGAGTGGTGAACTTGAAAAGAAGGGCGACGTTCAAGTTGTTCATGTACAAAGCCACATGTGGTCGAAAGGAAATTGCTCCGGCAAAAAGAGAGTATGCAGCCCCTTTCCCTTCCTCAGTATATCGCAAGGAGTCGTAAAAACGTCTCATCACGATTCGTTGGCTGCCGCGGCGGCATCCGTCTTCTTGGGCGAGCCAGGCTGGCTACCGTTGCCGTCTTCGTTGATTTCCTCCTCTGCAACCTCTTCTCCTTCTCCTTCTTCTTCGCCCTCTTCCTCTTCCTCTTCCTCCTCTTCTTCCTCTTCCTCTTCATCGTCTCCAGCAACATAGCCGTTCATCCGCTCCCAGACCTCACGTCGAATCTTCTCGTCTTTGGCGATTCGAGCGCGCTCAACTTCTTCAAAACCTCCCGACTTCTTCAGCTTGCCTTCGGCAACAAAGGCGTGCATCTCGCGATGAAGTGCATTGTCGCTACGATTCTTCAATTGCTTCTGGCGTAGCTTCTCCGCGCGCTCGATTGCCTCTAGACGATCTTGGTGATTGGGCTGTAAAGCTCGAACTTCGCCCAGCATATCTTCCTTGGCAGCGTTCTGGTCAAGACTGTTGCCAAGGTTGTTCAGGCCTTTAGAAAAGGTGCGGGCAGTACTGGCACTGTGACCGGTTCCGCTGTCCTTCATCTGCTCCTTTGTAGCCTGCTCAACGAGTGTGAAGGTCTCTGATGCCTTCTCCAAGTCGTCGCGCAGGTCGATAAGCAGCTCCTCCATAATGCGCAGCTCATCACGACCTTGGCAGACGTCTTCAAGCTCCTTCTCCCAAATCTTGGTCCAGATTGGCTTCTCCTTGTGCATGTAGTCTTCCATTGCCTTGAGTTCCTTGGAAAGATTTGTAACATCCTTGGCAACGCCTTCAAGCTGTCGAGGTAGCGGTCGAACGCCACGGTGCACAACATCCTTTCGCAAATCTTCCACCAAATCTTGGAGATCGTCAACTTTGGCGACCAATCGGTCGGAGTCGGCGTTAAGTTGCTTCCGGCCGTTGGAAACATAGGCGTAACCGGCATCTCCATCCATGCTAGGGATCGCGGCCTTGGCAGCCAAAGATTTGACATTGGCAGCCTTGGTGCGAAGGGTGGACATGGAAGTCTGAACCTCGGACTGGAAAGTCGAGTAGGTTTGTCGGAGAACAGCGAGGTCGCGCCGCAGGCTTTGGATTTCTCCCATTTGGCCACTGTCGAGCTTTCGACCGGCTCCCAAGAGCGTCCTTGTTCCGTCCGCAGCCGGCACGGCCACCTGTTGGGCTTGCTCCAAGACAATCTGGGCCATCTCCTTGGCGGCCTCCTGTTGACGATCCGACACCCGCTGGAGAGTGACGGCTTGGTCATCAACATTCTGCTTCACCTCTCGGACTATCTTGGTGAGCGCAAACATGCCCTCATCAATGTGCCGTTTAACTTCATCCAAAGGCTCCACGTTGAGCACTAGAACAGTTCGGTCCTTGATGTCGCTTAAATCCTCCAGCTCGTGGCGCACACCAGACACAGGATCCTGGATATAGATCTCTGGTAAATCAGTCCCGTTCTGCTGCGTGTTCCACGAGAACTTTTCGATGAATGCCAGCTGAAGGCGCCCGATGGAAAGTTCGTCGCGACCTTCGGGTAGAACAATCTTCTTAACCTTTGACTTGTACTGGAGGAAGAGTGTCAAGTCCTTCGTCGGCGTCGGCGGAGGCGAAACTTGGAAGTAGGGCTCGTTTGGCTTTGACTCTGCGGGATGAGGGGTTGATGTTGGGGCATCATCTAGCTTGGTTTTCTGTTCCTTCTTAGACCCCGGGCGTGGAGCTTCAGCCATGAAAGGATTGGAATCGTTCAGAGGACCGGAAAGAGTCGCGCTGGGAGCGTACTTGTCGTCTGGAGTCTGCGCAGATGGGCTTTCGACGACGACTGATGGCTGGTTAGGCGAGGCCTCCTCTTGCACCCGAGCAGGTACTCGAATGGGAGAGTTGTCGAAGCTGGAACCAGCCTTGATCTGAGATGCAGTCCGGCTATGTCGAACAGATTCGCGCGACTGGACGGCGCGTAGAGATTCCCTCGCTTCTTTCCTTCCTCTGTTCGGCGTCGGCCCAGTCTGCGAGGGTAGCATGGGAACGACATTGCCGGATCCCCCAAGGTGCTTTGAAATCTGGTACTGGGAATATCTTCGAGACGCTCTTCTTTCCAAATCACCACCCTTTTGCAGCGCCGCCAGGGCACTCGATGTCTTATCCGGCGGTGGCGGAGGCGGCGGCGGGAAAGCGTCGATGTTGAGTTCCGGAGCCGGTGGCACTGCTGGCAGAGACGATTCGTCTGTCGGGTAGGGCGGGATAACGGAAAAGTTCTGCATGGTGGTGCTTGAAGCAGACGACATCTCTGAAGCGACCGAACCCCTAGATTGGTCTCGATCAGCGTTGAAGCGCCGCGTGGGCGATGATCCACCATTCTGCTGCGGACCCGATCCTGGTCGATGTGAACTCGATCGGTGGCTATCCATATCTTCCAGCATATTGACCAGGCCACTTCCACTTCCGACGGTACTAACGCTGGTGGTTCTCTCTGGCACAGCGGAGCCATCCCTATCACGCCCTTGCTTCTGGCGCAATCTCTGCTGTTTCCTCTTCAAACCGTGGAGCAGGTTGATGATGATATCTCGAATCCTAGGCAGATACTTCTCCAAGCTCTCGGCGCTCGCTTCTTGGCTCAGGCAGGCCTCGAGAATGCTTCGCAGTAGGTCGGGGACGTTGCCGAGGTCGGAGGTGTCGACGTTGATGGCCGTAAAGGCCCGGCAAGCCATGTTGAACTCGTAGCCTAATCGCACATAGACATCGGAGACTTGCGCATCGGTTGCTTGGCCGCGCGACCACTGTGTCAGTGTCTCCAGCAGCTGCTTAGTGGCTACAAGGAGGTGAGTGACGCTCTTTTCGATTTGCGATAAGGGCATGTTGGAGCCGCTTCCCGATCCGGATGAACCCTGCACGCACGGTCAGCTCGAGTCGCGCCGCTGGATTTGCGACGCCCAGGCGCCAGAACCAGGGCAAACAAGGGGATGACATACCTCGCGAGTTGTTCTTCTTGAACCGCTGCTGGACGGAGCGGATCTGATGGAAACGTTGGACGCCCGCTGAGGGTTGCCAGGCGGGATGCCAGGAGAGATGGCTCGCACCGAAACGTTGGGCGGAGGCCCAGGATCCATCGCGCCTGGGGATCGCCGCTGCGAATACGCCCTCTGGGCGGCAGGAGCTTGCGGCTGCATCGTTTCGCTTCTAAATTCTGTTTTCTAATCTTCTTCTTGTTCGCTTTTGGCCCCTTCAAAAGACAGGATAGCGTTGCGGTTTCTTGTCAGATCGGCTTCCCCCCTGATATTCGCTCGACGGGCCGTGATCGCGGGAGCCAAACGGGTGGCTGGCTAGCGGGTCGAGGAAAGCGTCGTGTGGCGGAGCTGAGAGCGAACAAACGAGTAATGGTATATATAATATATATATGCTTGACGAGATGCGGATTAAGTCGGTCGTTTGGGCGTTGAGTTGTTTCGTCCAAGCAATCTATAAACACAGACAGCGACAGTCAAGTGCGACAACGAACAAGCGTCACATCATCCAACGAGCGGCGGACGGCAGAAGCAAAGAGGCCGTATTCGGGATGCGCACACACAGAGTCGGCGGCGGGAGCGAAAGGCCAGATGTGGCGATGGATTCACAGCGGAAAGACTCCAAGGGCCGGAGAGGAAAAGACGACAGCAGAAGAGAAGCAGAAGAAAAGGAATGGCGCTGCGAGAGGCTGGTTTGTGTGCCGGGTTCGTATGTTGAGCGAAGAGAGCGAGAGGGGGTCTGTGTGTGGTAAGCGCAAGTCCGTTCGTCCACCTGAACTGCACGTGCCATGTACCTCTACCTCTACTAGATACCTCTGCCAGTTCAGTCCAGTGTCTTGTGTACTGCAAGGTGGCCCGGAGAAGCTTCGGGTCCGATGGAGGCTCATAAAAGCTCCGTTTGCGTTGAGGAGAAATACGAAGTACTGCTGATTTAAGAAGAAAAGGTGTCTCAGACAAGGTTCCAGAGGTCAAGGGTTCGTTATCTCTGTTGTGCAGGCGAAAAAGAAACAATGCAGCTGACTACTGGGTGCTGAGAGATGTGGAAGCTTATAGTGAGTGAGCTTCGCCCAGAGATGAGATGAGATGAGATGAGTTGAGTTGAGATGGAAGCGTTGAGAGATGGAAGAAGCGACATAAAACACACGCACACACACACCAGGATTATTATTTTTTTTATCGCTGGGTTTCTCATTTTTTTCCTCTTTCAACCCCCTATCTTTTATCCCGTCCCAGTGACTGGCCAGCCCTGATGCACCGCCAATCGACGGGGGGCACGACATGCGCAACTTGCACATCAGCAGATCAAACGAATCAATAGCGCCAGCGCAGGAACCGCAGACTGTTAGTGGCTGAACTGCGCTATAGTAACGTTGGGCAGCATTTCAATGTGACTGGCCGCCGCGCGGGTGAATTGGTGAATTTTTATTTATAGCTGCCCAACGGAGTCATGTACCACGAGTTTAAAGTGTGGTTGATGGTCACTGCGAGATACGAGTTTGTGTCCTATTAATAGCATGTGCTGTCTACATGCATCTACATACTCTTGTATATTTAGTGTAGATCTACCACATTGTCTCTGCGTGGTGCTTCATCTGAGATTGACGATAAGACACTTATTTCTCAGCACAGATAAATCCGACTCATTTCGCAGTATAATGTATTAGCACTCCGTATACTCATCCGTAAAGCCGCAATAAGACAACAAGCAGGTACTAAGTCTAGTACATGTGCCCTTTGCATGACATTCATCTAGTTTCATAATCTGCGCGTGTCTCCCACTTAGTAGCTTCCATCACCACCCAACCGTTGCATCAAACTGATTCCGTGTGCATGTATCCCTCTCTTTACTCGACGGACGCGCCGTCTGGAAGTTTTCTAGAATGCTCCAGTGCTGAGCCTCCCCCCCAGGTGAAGGGTTCCAGCCACCGACTGCGGTACCTTGCATATACCTTGCACAATCCCAGACACTCTTACACAGCTACCATGGCAACGCGGTCCCTGAAAAGTCGGCAAAAGTCGGCTCTAATTCCGCGTTTGTGAAATATGTCCCTTGCTCTGTCAGAGTAAATTAGATTAAAAATACAAGTCAATCGCTCAGTCATCGTCGCACGCCCCATCCGTTGTCTAGCAACGCTGTGGCCTCCTCCAGACTCAAGCCCGCCGTCTCGGGATATATCCGCCAAACAAGGCCATACCCAACGGCACAGACCGCCGCATAAAGGACAAACGTCCACGATGGACTCAGTGCATCCATCAGCGGCAAAAATGTCAAGCCAACAGCAAAGTTTGCTGCCCAGTTGGTTGCCGTCGCAACTCCGCTGCCCACTGAACGTACGGACAAAGGAAACAGCTCGCTCTGCATCCATGGCACGTTGCCTAGGCCCAGAGCATATGATGCCACGTAAATCATAATGCTAACGAGGACGACGACGGCCGACCTGGTCTCACCTTCGCCTGCTGGCGCCGTGGCATCCTCATCTCGAGCGGCCGGTGACGGTTCCAGGGATAGATATGAGAAACCGGCTGCGGCTAATAGCAGGCCCAAAGCCATAAAAGGTATCGAGTATAACAAGATCCGTCGGCGGCCGATACGGTCGATGAGGCCCAGCGCAACAAGCGTAAAGACAAAGTTCGTAATGGCAACGATGAGAGATGTCAATGTAGGACTCTCAAACCCCATGATGGAGAATATAGTGGCCGAGAAATACATGAGCGAGTTCTAGACAGTCATACCATGTTAGTCACAGGGAGGTTGTAAACTCAGGGTGCTCAAGAAGCACTTACAAAACCACACAGCTGCTGCAGTCCCTGTAAGAGACACGCAATAGCTAGTGCGCGGCGATGCTTGCCCTCACCCAAGAGCTCGTGCCATGCACTGAGTCCTTTCCAAGGGCCCGATGCCTGGCGGTCTTGAAGATGCCGTGCCTCTTCCTCTTCGCGGACCTCAATCTCAATCTCCTTGATGATAGCATCTACAGTGCCATCGAATCGTCCTTGTACACCATTGACCTTTTGAATAACACGTTTGGCGTCATCAGATCTCCCGGCCTTTACCAGCCAGCGCGGTGTCTCTGGCATGAAGGCGACAAGAGCACCCTGCAAGCCCGCCGGTAGCGCCCCCAATCCCACCATCCATCGCCACCCAGTCTCTTTCGACGCATATGTAGACAGCGCCCAGCCAATGATGTACGCCGCCATCTGCCCGAGCGTAATGAAGAGCACATTGATAGTCACCAGACGGCCTCTGTATGACGAGGGCGCGATCTCAGCGATGTACAGAGGCACCACGAAACTTGCTGCTCCCACCGCAGCGCCGATAATGCAGCGACCGACTACCATGACCGACACAGTAGAGCTGGCGGCCTGCAGAACTGCTCCAACGATGAACAGAACATCAGCGTATAGAATGACTCGTTTGCGGCCTAGCCGGTCGGCAATGATAGAAGAGAACGGCGATATGAGAAGCGCAAACAAAGAGGTTGACGACGTGATGATCGACTTGTCCATCGAAGTGAGATCTCGGTCCGACAGCGCCTTTCCGATCGAGACGAGCGTGGCAGATATGACACCGGTATCATCTAGAGAACATCCGGATCGTCAGCAGCTTCCCGTAGCCCATAGACGACCAAAAAGACTCACATCCAAATAAGAGCCCGCTTATGCCCGCAGCAAAGGTCAAAATCAAAACAAACAAGCCAGGATGGCCGTCGATCGCCTTCGCTGGGGAAGCTCTGGATCTAGGCTCGTCGTCAACGGCATCGTACGGCGCATCGTCATCGTGGCGATTGTTCGAAATCAGCGGCGCCTGGGAGCTATCCATTGCGATGGCAAACTCCGACGCTGGTGCCGCGATGTGTCGCGCCCATAAGCTTCAAGAGGGAAGTTGAAGTTGTTTGGAGCAAGTCGGATTTCAAGTTCCGAAATGGCGGCGTGACCCCGGCACTAAGGCTCGGCGACGCTTCCCGTCCCACCACGCATCTAAAAGGAGCCCTGTTTGAGATCAAGATCTGATAAGATACGCAGTGCTACATGGCGACTTGCTTGGCTTGCTAGGGAATGTTCAATCGGCCCTATGGAATCAATGTATCTTTATTTTTCGTTATTATGCATACTGATCTCTGTCGGTTCTCGTATAGTCTGAATACAGGCTTCCTTCATGACGACGCGACATCTCACTCAGCAGGCTTCTTGGCCAATGCTACAATGCTAAAGTTCGGATTCCCATTTCCAGCTACCAAGAACTTGCGTATCGCTTGGCCCAGAGCCCCTTCACTCAGCACATCATCGCCTTCCCGCATCAGTCCTCGGTCTACGGGGCCGTCCGTGGCGCCCTCCAGCTCCCACAAATGACCATCCTTTCCCTTGACGAAGGAGATGAAATGGAAATGGTTGTCTTCGTTTGCCCCAGGTGGATGAGAACTCCCAGTTCTGGCAGCCTTCATGTGTTTCTTCTCAAGCTCTTCATTGTTGTACAGCAAGGCTGCCCTCTCGACGGGCTTGAGCGGCGTGGCTTCGTTCAGCAGGCCATCTAAGAAGGACCCCTTCTGGACAAACTCCCTCGCCTCGCCGTTGGCCACGGAATGCAACAACGCCATAAGGCCGCATGAATGGCCGATTGTTTGCTGAAACCAGATGATAGGTTCGTCACCACCACTTCTATCGTAGGTCAACTGTGTAGGTGACACGACAGTCTTGTCTTCCTCGCGAACGGCAAAATACATCTGCGCAGGAGTGATGAATATCAGGGCTAGAACTGGACGTGGCACCAACGAAAGAAGATCGGCATCGTCGAGGCTGTAGACATCGTAGAATCCGAGGTCGGGTGATACTCCGAGGTCGTGCACGAGCGATGTGAATACTTCCGGGTTGTTTTCCAACGGGATGAAGGTCTTCTGCCCGGATGGACGTATGTAGACGCCTTCGGTCGGCATGTTGGATGATGTATCTTTTTCGCCTGGCTATTGACAACGGTTATTGTTTTTGATGAGTTGACATTTACTGGAGGTCAAGTGAATCCTCTGGTGGTGGTTTTGGTTGTCTAAGAGAAACACGTTTGGCGCGGGGTTGCTTAGCTGTGACGCAGCAGGTACGCGGCACTCTGGTGCCTGCCACACATTTTTATAGCAACTTGGAAAGGAAAGAGCTTTTCAGAAGAAGTTTAGGTGGGATAATATTTGAAAAATAATTGAAATATTTGATTGGGCTGTTAGGCCCATACATATCATGTGATGAAACAGATCAAAATCAACCTCAATATTGCTCGCTCGCTGACATCTCAACCTGAGTGAACACAGCATCAGACTAAACATCAAAACGACTCAAGACAAACAACCTTTACGAAGCAAAAGGGCCCTAAATCTAGCCATGAGAACCTTCTGGCTGACGAGGCTATACTGTAGCTCTATGCCTCAGGTTCGGTTCATAGCATCAGCCTCTGCCTGAGCTTTGGCAATGGCTTCCTCCATTGCCTTGAGCTCCTCTGCCGTCTTGCCCTCGGCCATTTGCTGCTTCCGACGCCGCATCTCCCTGTCGACAAGAGACTTTGGCACGCCCTCGGTGAACATGAGCCCCTGGCAGCGATTCCAAGCCAGCTCCTGAATCGGCTTGACACGAGCTATCATGTCGGACTCAAATCCACGAATCCGTTCGTCGAGCTCTTCGGTACTCTGAGCTTTGAGGATCACTCGAGCAAGCAACATGGCATCCTCGAGGGCTTGATTCACGCCCTCGCCAGCATGAGGCGTCATCAAATGAGCCGCATCACCAATAAGAGTGACGCCGGATTTGTGCTGCCACTTCTGTCCAATAGGTAGTCGCCACAGTGACCTGGTCGTTGTTCGCCCCTGGGCAGCGTCGAGTGCTTGATGGAACTGGGGACCCCAATGCTCCAGCTCTTTCGCCAACGCCTTCTTCACCTCGACAAGATTTTCGGAATCGTAGCCACACTTGTCGGCCTTCATCCAGTCTGGATCCTCACGCACAAAACTAAAGCCCATGGAAATGCTGCCATCGCCCATTTGCTGGAGGGTGAATCGCTGACCGTCCGCACTGGCAAAAATACTCCCACGGTTGACGATTTTGTAAGTCTCAGGGGCAGTCTTTTCGGCGTCAGGGATGGAGATGTCGTGCATTGCCACTCTGGTGTACTCTGGCATCAGCTCTGGTGCAATGGAAAGGCGGACCTTGCTGAATGCACCATCGGCACCGACAACAAGGTCGAAGCTGGCAGTAGTTCCATTAGTAAAGGTCAAGGTGCTGCCCTCAACCTTCTGCAGGCGGTGTCCCCATTTGACGGTTCCTTCAGGCAGAGAGTCGAGCAGGATTTCTCTGAGCTTCACACGATCAATCTCCGGGCGTTCGCCAAAAGCGATGTTTGACTCAGGGTCAGCACCTCGGACGACGTAATAGTAAAGGGCCTTGTCCACGATAGCCATGTATTGACCATCGTAGCGCGCATGCGATAGGAAGATGTCCCATAGGCCAGCTTCTTTGACGGCAGCTAGACCGGAGGTAGTGTGCAAGTCCAGGGTTCCTCCTTGAGATCGGACATTGGCAGAGGCCTCGCCTTCGAATACGGTAGCTTGAATGCCTCCAAGATGAAGGAGCCGGGCAAGAGTGCAGCCTATTTTAAAGGTTATTAGTTGTCGAAGTTGAGACAGCGAAATGCTTTTTCTTCGCTATTGGGGAAATTTACCTGCTGGGCCAGCTCCAATGATGGCAATCTTGAGGTTTTGCATATTGAATCAAGTCTTTTCAATAAAGTGGTGGTCTTGTGTGGAGTAGCTGTAAGTGGCCGTTGGTAGTGTAAGTGAGCTGCAGTGTAAAGCTTCAGGTGATCAATGAGATGTCGATGAAAACAAGAGAGAGAAATGTTGCGATAGTTCACTGATTCATCCGTCTTCCAAAAAAAAAAAAAAAAAAAAAAAAGACGTCTGCAAGCCTTTTGTATTCATCTGAGAAAAAATCCGATCAGTGAAGCTTGAGCTGCCCAACTCTCCGTTGAGACTTTTTGCTCGGGTCACTTTTCCTCAGCTTCAGCCACCCAGCCGGACTTTTTAGCGACATGGACTTTGGAAGGATCCGGTCAGCCCCCCCAGGCGACGCGTGGAAAATGGGATCATTTGCCTACGAAGCGATATTATCGTTGTGCGCTATTCGATTCGTTTGAGCGAAAAGCCGACTATTCTTTATTGATACCTGCTGTACTCGTAGACTATGCGTCGCGTCCTTTAGTGACTGAGTGAAGGATTGTAGCAAGCCGGTGTGCGAACAGCGAAGCTTGCTGTGAGATTGTTCGCATTTGGGAGACCAATGGCGTCTTTGTTTCTTCTGAGTCTTGGATACAGGACTTCAATCGTCTTATGAATTAGTATGAATGTAGTCCTTTAGCATTGATCCATCGATTACTAGTGTAAGTTGCCATTCTGGGCACGCAAAGTCATCACCAAGACACACCAAACAAAGCCCGATGTCAAGTACCTAAGCTTGCTGAGGTAACCATCTTTCCACCCCTTCTGTGCACGGCTCCATCGTTCGTGCACAGAGACCAGAGCGGGAGCTAAAGTTGCCGGTTCACAATCAGATACTGCTGCTATTCCTGTATTCCTGGACCTGCAAGTAAGTACGAGTAAGGGGATTCGCCGTGCGCTGCGATAAACCTCGGCGTCGGACTTTATAGGATATTCTCCGTCCCCGGGCAATGTTGACCAGCCAATCAGGACACGACCCAGCCGGCGCATAAATCATGGCCGCGCCGCTGTCAGTTGTCAGGCAAGCAGGTGCTGGAATCTACTAGAGAAATCCCTGAGGCGATTCATCTTGTACCCGTAATTCTCTCTGATAGGGAATCAAGCTTTTTGCTCCGGGGTCAGTAATAAGAGATGCCACTTTGGCACGAAAGAAACAGCACAGGCCTTGTTCCGATATCAGCCGCTGACCAACTCGCACGGCTAGCTCGCCTAGTGTTGGGTCCGACAAGCTGAGGTCGCTTCTCGGCCTTTCGCTGCCGGCAGAAAAAAAAATCATTGAAGAATTACGTCATTGCACAGCAAAGGTAAGCGGCAGAGGCGAAACCGGCCGAGACAAGATTGCGGATGAAAGAGAAACCTTCGGACGGACACTCCATGGGGACCAAGCCCGAGAGGCTATGTTACGGTATTTGAAATTCAAATGGGCGTCAACGGTGGGTATCTATGCAATCATGCGTGCTGTTACATGTGTAAGTACGTACGGAGTACGATGATGGGGTTATGCAAATCCCGCCGTCTTTGTTCTTGGCCGCTGTCTCCGTGCCGAGGAGTCAACATCTACTGACTCTATCTCAAGCAGGCCGAAATGACATAGGGGAACGGAGCTGGATATGTAGTGGAGCAAAGGCTGCTTGGCAACGACCTGAAAGAACAGGGGAAATGTTTGGAAATAAAATAAAATAAAAGGGTAATTGGGCATCAATCAATTGTCTACGGCTGGCTCCCGAGCCTAGAACCCGCGATTCGTGCTGTTCGTCGATGTGCCACATGTTTCGACGCGGCGGTGGAGCCAAAGCCAGACATCCGGGATGCGCACCGGTAGTCAAGACCTCTAGCTCGAGCCCTATCTGGCATTCCGGATTCTAGCTGGCTCCATTGCTTGGTTTGCCGCAGAGCGAGAGCGAAGAAAAATAGGGGAGGGCCCTGTCAGGGAGCGCAGAGATTTCAAAGCCGGCCCCATCGACGGGCTGGGTAACATCGGGGGGCCGAAGCTCTGCTTGCACTCGTACTACGACGGATAGCATATTGGTTATATTGAGCGGAACATGCTCCGTAATCAACTACCTACGTACGACTAGTTTTAAGCCGAACGTCGACGGTAGCAATTAGTAGTGACATGTCCTGTCTGGCATTGAAGTCGGCCAGCCATAAAAGAACGCCGTGCGCCGCTTGTCTTGTCTTACATGCATTGGCTGTTCTCATTTATCCGCCATCCTTTTCCGTGCAGTCGCTGAGATCCTCTGTCTCGCCCTGCTACTTAGTTGGTTGATGCAATAGGATTGGTGTACTCATCAACCCTTGTTTTGCTGCATTTCTCTTTAGCATTGGAACAAGCGAATATCCCCCGCCGGCGACTCTTTCCCTCCGTCTTTATTCATCACCAAGCATATACGGCCCATCATTTTCTTCTTCTTCTTCTCTTCTTCTCACTACCTCGTACGACTCGACTCGACTCGACTCAACTCGTAACTCTTCATCATCGCATCCACCTTAGCTAATAGACCGCCCCGCCAGCTCGTCCAAGATTCCCCACTCGTACTAGCCTACCGACTTCCTTGTCCCGTTTCGGTAACACTCGGCTGTACTAGACCGACCGAGTAGCGAGTACATGATATCTTGGTCCGCCCAGCTCCCGATCCATCGTACTGTAGACTCCTCGTTCCACCTATCGCACAACTGCCGTCCCTGCGACAAGCTTTTCGGCCCTTGCCTTTCTAGCTCTCACATCTCTCTTCTCTTCTCTTCTCTCTTCCTGGACAGAAATTCTCTTCGGACCATCAATATTTGTTATACCATCCGGAGTCTCGTCCGCTCTCCGGCCTCTTCTTCGTCTCTCTTGTAGCTCCTCCCTGTAGCTGCTACAACTAACTGTCAAGCGCAATTGGGAACAAGATTGCAGATTGCGCATCACGCATAGAGAGGAGCGTCAGCCGACTTGGTCACCATGGATCCCCTCGACCGGGAACTCATGGAGGCAGAGCGCTCTGCCTCCCCCGAGCGCTATCAGAGCCGGGCAAGCAACGAAATAGAGCGCGTCATCACGGCATCTTCAGCCTCGTCTGCGTCTTCCGAAGGCAGCGTCTTCCGCAGAAACATGAGTCGCGTATCTACGCAGAACGATCTGGAGCGCCACCCCACCGCCCTGAGTCGCATTGCAACTCAACGAAGCCAGCACGTTAACACTGTTGGAGGCTCAATTCGTACAGAGAGTAGAGCTTCTCGAAAGCCATTGCCGTCATTTGGCGGCGGCAAGCCATATCCTCCCCAGCTGCCGGCCCAGGAAGAGTACGTCGTCGAGTTTGACGGACCCAACGATCCCCTACACGCCCAGAACTGGCCCCTTCGAAAGAAGCTCTTGACGGCTGCCATGCTGGCCTACACCACCGTCACGAGCACCTTTACATCTTCCATCTTCTCCTCCGCAACGAGCACCGTTGCTCAAAAGTTTGACGTTGGCCTCGAGGTTGGCATTCTAGGCACATCGCTATATGTGTTGGGTTTCGCCTTTGGTCCCAGTCTCTGGGCTCCCTTATCCGAACTCAAGGGCCGCCGTCTGCCCATTGTCCTCTCCATATTTGGCTTCTCCCTCTTCACCATCGCGACCGCCACCGCCAAGGACATTCAGACCGTCCTCATCTGTCGCTTCTTTGCCGGTTTCTTCGGCGCCGCCCCCCTGGCTGTCGTTGCTGCCGTCTTCTCCGACATGTTCGACAACAGGACTCGAGGAACGGCTATTGCCATCTTCTCCATGACTGTCTTTACTGGCCCCATGCTGGCGCCTTTCATCGGCGGCTTCATTGTCGAATCATATCTGGGATGGCGCTGGACCGAGTATCTCCCTGCCATTATGGGATTTGTCGCCTTCATTCTCGACTTGTTCTTCCTCTCCGAGTCGTACCCACCAGTCATTCTCGTTGGCAAGGCTTCGGAACTGCGACGTCGCACCAAGAACTGGGGCATCCACGCCAAACAGGAGGAAATCGAAATCGACTTTGGCGAGCTCGTCAGCAAGAACTTCACCCGTCCCTTGCGACTCCTCTTTACGGAGCCCATCATCCTGCTTCTCTCCATTTACATGAGCTTCATCTATGGGCTTCTCTACCTTTTCTTTACCGCATACCCCCTGGTTTTCGTCGGTGTTCACGGCTTCAACTTGGGTCAGTCCGGTCTGACTTTCTTTGGCTTGGTCATTGGTGAGCTTCTTGCGACCCTCACCATTATTCTTCAGGTTCCGTGGTACAACCGCAAGCTAGAGGCCAACCACGGCATACCCATTCCCGAGTGGCGACTGCCCAACATGATGGTTGGTGGCGTTGCGTTTGCCGGCGGTATCTTTTGGTTCGGATGGTAAGTTGTCCATCTCAAATTCACTTGCCATCATTTCATTTGATCAGTTAACTAACAAACATGTCAGGACTGGATACAAGGAGAGCATTCACTGGGCGGCCCCGGCTGTCAGCGGTATCCTCACCGGCTTTGGTCTCATGTCGATTTTCCTCCAGGCCCTCAACTACATTGTCGATGCATACCTCATGTTCGCCGCCTCAGCCCTTGCTGGCAACACGTTCATGAGATCCCTATTTGGCGCTGCTTTCCCGCTTTTTGGCCGTCAAATGTTCCTCGGCATGCATATCGAGTGGGCTTCGACACTGCTGGGCTGCGTAGCCCTTGTGCTTGCTCCTATTCCCTTCGCCTTCTACTTCTATGGCGCCAAAATTAGATCAAAGAGCAAGATCGCCCCAGTCTTTTCTGCTCCGGCCGATGACCCCAAGACAGCCGAGTCGAGCGCCGACGAGACCACTGAGAAGGAGGAGGAACACAATGCAGCATTGGCCAATGCCCCGACGAAACAAAGCGAGGCCGGTGGTCCCGCCGAGAACGTGTAAAAACACTACGAGGAAGTGTGAAGCGTTCCATCTTGTCATTTCTGGCATGCTCTTTTCATCTCTCCGGATTGGGATTTTTGCTTTGGGTTGATACCATTCCATTTTAAAAAGGGGGCGACGGCAGCTGCGTGAGCATGGCGTTTTATTTACACCATTGGATTTGGAAGCGTTATATATACATACAACATGAATAATGTCTTACTCTGGGGGAAGGGGGGTACGAATGATGTATTAGATTCGATGCAAACCTGTACAGAGCCGTTGGCTCAAGCGCAGATAAAATAGCGACGACACCAGACTCGTGTCCATGATGAAATATACTTCTAATGCAAGGACTGTGTCTCTCGCGTTGTGGTGATTAAAGTTCTCACTGTAACATTTAAGCATACTAGGCGAACTTCAAACAAGGTCAGCCTAACGATGTGATTGTGTGAATCGACTCTTGGCAGATATTACCGAACCATCCAATTCATTACTCGCATGATCTAGATGGAATGGATGGATGGCGGTCGAGACAGTATTCGTACAGCATTGTCTCGCACTGTGAGTCTTCCGCTTAATCGCATATCGGCAGAGCTCTCCATCTACCACACCACCATCATCAGATGGAGCTGCCAATAGCTTCGGCTTGACATCATCACCATGCCTCGACAATATCCGCCATGACCACGTCTCTGGCCCGCTTGCGCTGCCCTCAATGGCGGCTACAAGCCCGAATCCTCTACGTGCGGAGCTTCTCAGACGTTAAACGTCCCTCGTCCGCGCCAAAGCCCATCGTGGACATCAAGCACATTCGGCAAAACCCGGAGCTCTATGAAAACACATGTCTGGAGCGCAACTACAAGCGCCAGGCGGCGCATCCCGCAAGGATCGGACGGCTGCATGCCGAGTGGCAGCAGCTGCAGAAGGATGGTCGTGCGCTGAGGGAGAGGTCCAACTTGCTGAGAAAAGAGCTGGCGAACTCGGCGACGAGCTCTGACGACGAGGACTTGAAGGATGTGAAGCAGATGAGCCGGGACAAGGTCCAGGAGGAGGCTCGCGCGCTCAAGAGCGAGCTGGTTGTGATTGAGAAGAAGGAGGCCGATGCGGTTGCGCAGATGGAGGAGCTGGCGCTGGAGATTCCCAACCTCACCAGCGCCGACACGCCGAGGGGGGACGAGGCCGAGGTCTTGAGCTACATCAATGAGCCGCCGAGCTTCGAGCAAGGGCCGGAGCAGCTCTGGAGGTCGCATGTCCACATTGGCGCCGAACTGGGCATTCTCGACTTTGCCGGAGCGGCGACGGCATCTGGCTGGGGCTGGTACTACCTGCTTGGCGAGGCAGCACAGCTTGAACAGGCTCTCATCCAATATGCCCTCACCGTTGCTACCAAGCACGGATGGACGCAGGTGTCGCCTCCCAGCATGGTGTACAGCCACATTGGCGCCGCGTGCGGCTTCCAGCCCCGAGACCAGAACGGCGAGCAGCAAGTCTACTCCATTGCCCAGTCTCAGGCCGACATCGACCGCGGAGTGCCTGAAATGAGTCTTGCCGGGACGTCAGAGATCCCCCTCGCCGGCATGAAGGCCATGTCCACCATCGACGCCGTGGACCTGCCCCTGAAGCGAGTCGCCGTGTCGCGATGCTACCGCGCCGAGGCCGGAGCCCGCGGCGCCGAGACAAAGGGCCTGTACCGCGTGCACGAGTTCTCCAAGGTCGAGATGTTTGCGTGGACCAGCCCCGACGAGTTCGAGGCCCGCGAGGTCTTTGACGAGATGCTCGACATGCAGACCGAGATCCTCTCGTCCCTGGGGCTCTACTGCCGCGTGCTCTCCATGCCCTCCACCGACCTGGGCGCCTCGGCCACCCGCAAGATCGACATGGAGGCCTGGTTCCCGAGCCGCGAGCACCACAGCGGCGGCTGGGGCGAGGTCACCTCCGCCAGCCTGTGCACCGACTACCAGACGAGGCGCCTCGCCACGCGGCTCAAGACGAGCAGCGGCAGGCTGAGCTTCCCCTGGACGGCCAACGGCACGGCGCTGGCGGTGCCGAGGGTGCTGGCCGCGCTGCTGGAGAACGGGTGGGACGAGGAAGAAGGCACCGTGACTATCCCTGAGTGTCTGCGGCCGTGGATGGGCGGGCAGGAGAAGATTGGGCCGTCTGCGCGGAGGAAGAAGGATGGGAATGCGGGTGAGATGATGGCATAAGATGAGGGGGGATGCCGAACTCGAGCAGCAGCAGCAGCAGCAGCAGCGTTTTCGATGATTATGATGACAACTCATGGAGGCATTCTATCCGGGGTTCACTTTATTTATTTTCTTCTGTCCCAGCATATCAATGCGTGTGTGCCAAGGAACGGGGTTTTTCATACTACTATTTTTGTTGTCATGCAATGGGAACATCACATCTTGGGAGGGGAGGACGGACGAGGGGGCATAGCCATGACTGTATGATATATTGCAAGAGGAAAAAAAAAGGGGGAGGTGAAGAGGCAAGAAAATTGAAAATGATTTTCTCATATTACACATGAGACCACTACACGAGACCACTACACCAAAGACTTTTGTGAGTTGATCGCTTTGATTCTATAACCACCACAACGCTACTGCATACACAGAATGACACAATCCATCGCTCAAAGACACTCAAGACACAACAAAACAGCCGCTCCAAATATCCATCTCATGCCGCCCTCGCCGCCTCTCCCAGATATTCTCCCACCTCCAGCTTCGGAAAGACTCCCACCGCCATAATGCTCACCCGGCGCTTCAATCGATCAATCAACTCCCTCCAATCCCTCACATCCGCACCACCCATCTCCAAGCGCCTCCCCAGCAAATACCGCGCCTCCTCAAGATTCCGCTCCAGCGCCTTAGTCACCGCGAAAACCATCTCCCGCGTCATGTCGCACGGCCTCAGCGCCCCCCAGAAAAGCCACCCAGCGATGGTACACCCAGAAGTTGACGCAGTCCTCCGTCTTCATCTCGCACGGGTGCTTTACAGGAAACTCCTCGCCAATCTCCCGGTCCAGGCCTCTCTGTTCAAACGGCCCATCCCAGCTCGTAAACGTCGGCTGCGAGACGAACAGCATCGGCACCTTGACGCACCACTACGACACGGCCAGCATCACCGACATTGCCCGGCGCGCTGCTGTACTTTGTCTCGCGACGCTCCCACCCGTCCGCCATCACTTGAGGGAATATCCAGCGGCAGGCCATCGGCCCGTTGTACCTGCAGCGCGGTTCGACGTTGCAAAGAATGGACGAGCCGTGGAAGAGGAGTAGGGTTGCTATCGTGAATATGCCGTCTTTTTGCGTATAACTAAGAGGATGTGATGTTTGGCTGCTATATAGCGTGTTACTGATGTAAAGGTTTGAAGAATGAGAGGCAACTAGTATTGAGGGTAGGAGGATTTGGTGTTTACCGAGGATTGATAAACAAGGACCTGTGGTGGGTTATTCTTTGGCGACTGCGATGCTCAATTCCTCGCAGGTTCGATGCCAAAAGTGAATCTACCATGTTTTGTATTGGTCGGACCTGCTTGTACCATCGTGTACATATCAAAAGACGCGAGTTTGGAGAATTTGTGGTTGAATAAGTTCTCAAAGCTGATATTAAACCCTTGCACTAATATAAACAAGAACCTCCCAACAAGACGAGAGCCGCCATGCAAATAAAAACCAATCACAGAATGACACACTCAAACTCGTCAGAATATCCTTGTTCTATTGGTAGATCAAACGTATCTTCATAGACTGTTGACAGTTTACATGACATGCCCTCCCTGGCGCCAGAACAAACTCCCAAGAAACGCCCAAAAAAAAAAAGAAAAACAACCAAAAAAAGACGCCGAATTCAAGTGGACAGACTTGCAACAATGCTGGACAGACTTTTCTTCAACAATAATCCTAAACGACAACTCTGGGGGTGGGCATCGTACGGAATCCGCTATGAGTTTGTATCTGCTAGCTTGCCTGCTGTAAAGCAAAAGGAGCGAATGACGGGATATTCCATGCAGGCGTCAACTCCAAAAGGGTAAAAAACTCGGTCGCTCGAATAAAAGACGCAAATGTCGTAATCTTAACAATCCCCATAACCTTAGCCGTGTACACGCATGATATCAAAATTTGGGCCGGAGCCTCCTGGAGAAAAGAAGAAAGATAATCGGTTCGATGTCGGATCGCCAGGTTTCAAAAGATCAAAAGCTCAACTTCGGGAAGAGGGTGATGAAGCATAGGCTATGTCGTGGAACTGCACATCATCATCGTGGTGAAGCGTGACGCTGTTGAACTCAAGGAATGGGTCTGCAGCTTCAGTGCCCGGGGTTGCCAGTCCGCTATCCAGGGGAACACCAACGGCTCTGGCCCCGCTGATGTCAACGCTTTCACTCTCCTTAACATTCCTAAAGTTGATGGTGTCGATTCCACGGCCCTGGTTGGGGACAATAGGCGGCTTCATGTGGCGAATCAGAGCCCACTGAGTCGTTCGGAAGAAGGGGTGGGCTTTGATATCAGAGGCACCAGCTCGGGCACCTAATCTGCGGTTCTCGTCCTTGATCAACAGTTTCCTGATGAGCGATTTGCAGAGGCTATAACGAGATGGGTCAGCAACAATTCATGTGACAAGTCGTTCTATATAAGACAAGAATAACATACTTTGAGATTTGTGGCGCTCCAGTGTGGTCCGGGAAGGGAATGTCCTCACGCAAGATGTTGGCAAAGGTGGCATTTCGGTTCTTGCCCTTGAAAGGCGTGGTTCCGTAGAGCATTTCATAGATGAGGATGCCCAGGGTCCACCAGTCCACTGCACTCGTGTGGCCACTGCCCTTGATCACCTCGGGGGCAATGTACTCCTCGGTGCCGACAAACGAGTTTGTCCTAAAGTCGGCGATGCATGATCGCGTGTCAATCGTGGGCAAAGAATCGGTCCTAGCTCCGTTCTTGCCAACAATCATCGTCGGCTTGCCACCAGGGCCAGACTGCTTTGACAAGTCAAAATCCGACAACATGATGTGGCCGGACTGGTGAAGCAGGATGTCTAAAGAAACACGTTAGTCAGCTGCGTCTCCTCATTCTCTTCCCATTTGAAGGGGGCACGTACTCTCCGGCTTCAAATCTCGGTAGATGAAACCCATGAGATGGAGGTACTCCAGAGCAGCCGTGACCTCGGCGGCGTAGAAACGAGCATCGTCCTCTGGAATGCACTTGCCAGGGCGAGTCTGGAGTGCTCTGAAGAATTCTCCTCCACTGCAGTATTCCATGCAAAGATAAAGATGGTCCTCTGACTGGAACGAGTGGTACAGAGTGACGATAAAGGGGTGGTTGCTTGTCGCAAGAATTTCCTGTTCAGCGAGGGCGCGCTTAATCTTGTTTCGCTTAATCATCTCCTTCTTGCTCAAGACTATGGGACCAAATTAGCGACCGCAGAGGTGTCAATTTTCAAGCTCTCATTTCTTACCTTTCATGGCGTAGAGCCGGTTGCTCTTCTTTTCTCTAACCAAGTAGACTTTGCCCACATCACCTTTGCCAATAAGCTTGATCTTGTCGAAGCTGGCAGGGCCAACTTCGACATCGCGGACCTTGATCGAGTTGGAACTATACGTTCTGCGGAAGGCTAAAGAAGTCTGCGGGGGAGGCAGGGCACCCAGAGTATCTTCGCTCTGTAAATGCTGTGCTGCATCGGCCTTGCCGCCGTCGACGAGGCCCAGTGACCCTGACTTGGCATTCTGGATCAAGGGGTCTTTGCCGAGTTCAGCGGTGCCCGGGCGCTCGCCCTTATTTCCAGCACTCGCAAACAGTCCCTGAGCATTAGGTGCACTGGCAACCCTCCTTAACCTGCGGGCCAGCTCTTCCTTAGTTTCGCTTGTAGCCTGTTCGGCCTCTGTGCCATCTGGGCCCGACACCTTCAACGTTGGCGTATCGGGAGGACTTGGTGGCACAGAGCCTTCGTTGTGATGGCGCAGGCCAGGCTGTCCCTGGTGAGCAAAGTAGGGGTTGGCAAGCGCCGTAGGGCTCATTGCCTCCTCTAGCTTGTTGCTCTCGCTGGCGACGGTATGCGACCTCAGGCGACCAACGGTGCTGTTGAATAGTTTTGTGTGTCGAGAGGTTTTGGTAGAGTGCGAGTCGCTGCCGCTGCCGTTGCTCGAAGGCCCGTTGAGGTTGAGCGAGTTGCTGCTCCTTTCTTTTTCGCCGATACTGCTGGCGCTGCTGTTCATGCGAAAGAAGCTGCGCAGGCGATTGCTGACCTGGCCCCCAGCAGAGCTGTTGGCGACTTTTGAGGATGGCATTGCTGGGTTAGGAGATGGAGAAGATGGGGATGACGACGACGATGATGGTGATGATGATGAGGAAACGAAAGACTTGATGACGTAGAAGAAGCCGAAGTCGAGGACGTAGATGCAGATGCAGATGCAGATGTAGATGCAGATTCAGACGCAAACGCAAACGCAGGCGTTGACGATGACGATGAAGATGGAGAGGATCCGACGAGTGGATGCGGAGGTGGGTTGTGGATTTTTGATGGTATCAATGTTCGGGTGACGCTAACGGGGGTTTCGCTCAAGCAACTGCGGCCATGATTCGCACAGCAGACGTGGAAGCAGGTGCTGGATGGTAGAGACACTTTTCCAGCGGGATAGCGAGAAAAAAAGAGGCTCGAATTATGGGCGACGATGATGTTTGTTGGATGCAGGTCGAACGCTTCTGCCAACAGTTTGAAGCGGCTGGACGAGGTACCGCGAGTTGAGACAAAAGCTGGTGGGCCGGTCCGCTCACGGCAAGCCACGTTGCCTCAGGCATCAGCGTCACTGGCCCTTGCGGGCTTATCACTGGGCGAGATTTGTGGAGGCGCGAGCAGGTACAGGTACTTGGCGTGCCAGATCGGGAGGGCGCCCAGTTCAGGCTGTTGCAGCCCTCCAACGGGGCAGCACAATTGAGTTACGGGGGGCCACAGCGGTTAGGACGAGGCGTTCAGGGGGCGTTGGGGAGAGGCAGCTAGCGGGTGCGCGTTAGCCCCGTAGCGGACTAGGTCGGGGATCTTTGGGAAGGGCATCGTGAGCGTTTTGGGGCTGTTGGTAGAGGTACCGCAGAGCGAGTCATGAGAAACGATGGGATGGCGCCTCACTCAACCCATCGAAGATTCAATACGCTTCTCTGCCCGCTCGTAAGCACAGGCACACAGCCACCCGATGCATCAATTTGATTTCCATTTGCAAAACCTGGTATTCGGTATCCCGATCAATACGATACGGGGGGGCGTCTGTTTGATATTGGCTTCAGAAACCAATTTATAATGCTGCCCGAGCTTGCAAATTTGATGCCGGGCTGCACCGGAACCCGCCTGACGCCATGCCGCGCGCGCGCATTCGCTTTCGTGTTGACTGAAATGAAATGCTAGTGCAGCAGTGAGTCGTCATGCTCTCCCTTCAGTGCCTGTCGGGACCTGTGCCTGTGGCTGCTGCTCGTACCGGTACCTTTGGCGGAGGATGTACCTGTACTTGCCGCGCTGCGGAGTCGACCACCTTCCCCCCTCTCCCTCCATTTTCCCTTCCAGTGAGACTGGACGCGTTTGCGGCAGATGAAGCTGCTTACCAACCAGGCCAATGAGGCAGAGTTCACGACATCCATGTTTCGATTATCCGCAGCAGCGCCCGTGTCGAGTCTCCACCACCAATCCTCGTCCTGATGTGCATCTGCGAAGGGCTGATGCGATGCATGACTGCTTGAAGCTTGAAGCTTGACCTCGTACCACTGCCTGATGTGCCTGAGTTGAGGCTAGGGCTGCATTAGTCCATCAAACAGCAGTCGAGCTTCACCAACAAGTGCTCATTTCCCGCCTGTCATCCGAGACACTGCCTCTCTGCGCCCGGAATCGCCTCTGCCAGCACTCGTACGGACCCCGTTCTTGGTACTCCGTCCATCACTCGTACCTACTAATGTACAGCACTGCAACCGATGCAATGCAACACGCTGCGATGCCCCAGACCAGACACGACCAACGGCTGGTCGGTATGTTCGGAATCTGGCGACTCTACAGGCCATCATACGAGCCCCAAGGCCTGGCGTGATGCCTGTCGTTGTCCTGTCCCAGAATGTCGCCGAGCACCCATGCAATCAATCAAACATGGCCAAATTCGTGATGAGATGGCAATCGGAATTTGTTTCGCGCTAAAACACGGAGTGCAGCCGTTCATGCCATGATGTAATCATCCCATCAGTTGCTGGAACTGGAAACAAGGAATGGGCCAAAAGAAAAGAGAAAAATCAGAACAACGATGCTCCATTCTCCGGTTGTTTCAAGCCCGACATGGCGGAAAGGGGTGGGCCGTGATGCTCCATAAGCTCCGCCAATGCTGATCGGCTTGGACGAGGCGTCGCGATTCCCGTCAATTGTCAAGTATCTAATTGTTTCCCTGCAGCGCCACAGCCGCGCACGCCCTCTTTGTATGCCGACCGGAAGCCCGGTGATGAGCATTGAAGACTCGTATTGCGATGGGAGGCTGAAGTGGCCAGTTGCCAATCCTGGTATCTGGTGTCGTCTGGGTTGCTAAAACCCGAGAGCCATGTCCGTAGTCTATTTGGTGCATTGGAATGCAGATTGGGCTGCATACGGTAGCACTGAAGGAATCTTTTTGGCACATGCACCATCATCACTGGCATTGATTAAATAGATGGGACGATCCTGGCCCCCTGAACGAACTGGACTGAAGCACACACACATTTCTTCTTCGCCTAAACACGGGCAGTCAGTAATAGGATAGCACTCTCTCGGCCCAGCATTTGTAAAGTCAACAAACATACGGCATCATCTGGAACCTAATAAAGATGGCCATGCAATGTATTTTGATGAATAATTTCACAAAGTGGTGAGGAGGAAGACGCCATTTGCGCCAAGAATCTTGATAGAGTTCGTTGAGCTGTCAATTAAGGTTAAGTGGACGCTCTTCCTCATTAGGCCCAGCCAACCATCAATCGATGCAACATGAGCATCAAATGATATGAAGCCAATTCATGGGCTTGACATTATTATACTAAATAATTGACTACATTAAACAAGTATGCCAACGTGTCACGCTTGATGAATGTATCAACAGCTATTATCACAAAAGAGAGAGCAAAATTCTAGGCAATATGTTTCCCGCTATACTATTGGTGATATTCGGTGACCTTCGGGAGGGGTCATCTCTCATCCGTTTGTCGTCGCCATTTTGATTTACCGTGCACGCTTGGCATTGACCTTTGACCTCCATTGACGTGTCTCTCCCGATTCAAACCAGGTCCAAATTATCCAGAGTCGACAGAATCACCCAAATCTCCATCATGGCCTGCGGCTCTGGCTGCTGTGAACCGCCCTCCAAGGCACCGCCAGAGGAAGACTGCTGCGTTGATGATGTGCCAGATACCAACCTTGAGGAGCCTGAAATCGCCGATACCGAATGCAACAAACCGATTCAGTCAGACGACGAGCAATGCCAGGATTCGTGCTGTGGTGGTTCGGTAGCAGAGCTACAGACTGACGAGACATGCGAGAACAAGGCTCAAGAAGTCGACTCCGAGGATGATTGTTGCGCTCCACAGATCTCCCAGTCGAGTTGCAGCAAGGCTTGCTGTTCCAAGGAAGATAAACCATGTCCCGATATCATGAAAGCACCACCTTGCTGCGAGGGCAAAATCTCTCCATGCTGTGACCAAACCTGTCTAGATCGCCTTGCGCTTCGTGAGTGCAAAGGCCCTGGCTCTGGTAAGCAACTCGATTGCTCGACAAACGCCCATGCATAGGTAAATCTAACCTTGTCAACTCACAGGTTCAAGCAATGGTAAGACGACCTCCAACTGCGGTCGAGGCAAAAACGGCAAGCCATGTGATGGCCACTCTCGCAAGATTCGGGACATGTACTTGGGCAAACTTGAGGCTCTTGGATGCATCTGCCGTGCCCTCATCGCCCTTGGACAAGAAACTTGCTGTAACCTTCAACGCCGCTCAACCTCGGGGAGCGTGCGACGCCGCTCAAGAGAGACGCTGTCGCTCCGTTCACGCAAGTCTGTTGACTATTGCTGTGCCGCTGATAGGGCGGGTGGAAACTGCTGCCCCACAAACAAGTCAGTCGTCTTGAATGAGAAAAGTCTGGATAATGGCAAAGATCCAGCTGGGCTGAAGACCCCGAGCGTGGCGGAATCTTGTGCCGACTCTTGCTGCGCTGAATCGCGACCAAGTCGGTCTGCCAAGCGATCGACAGAAATCTTTACCAGCGTCGCCCAAGATGCTGATGTTGAAAAGAGCCCGTCTTCAAGCAATGAGACAGAACATGTGATCCTCAGCATTTCGGGTATGACTTGCACTGGATGCGAGACAAAGCTGATGCGAAGTCTCGGTGCCCTCCCGTCAGTCAAGAACTTAAAGACCAGCTTAGTGCTTGCTCGCGCCGAGTTTGACCTGGTCGGATCTATTTCTGCGGCTGAGGTGACGAAGCACCTTGAAAGAACTACAGAGTTCAAATGTGAAAGAATTACGAATCAAGGCTCGAACCTCGATATCATTGTTTGCGACGGCGATGCAGCTGCGTTTGTCAACCAGCCTTGGCCAGACGGGGTTACTGAAGTAAAAGTCGTTGATAACAAGACCGTCAATGTTAGTTTTAACGCCGACATTATCGGTGCAAGAGACTTGATCGAGCGCGGTTGGGGCGAGGTTCAAATCAAGCTCGCGACGGCTCGCGGGGACCCAACACTTGAGGCCGGCAATAGACACGTTCGTCATATCGGTTACATGACACTGCTCTCCGCCTGCCTCACTGTTCCAGTTCTGGTCATGGCCTGGGCTCCGCTCCCCAAGCATGATCTGGAATACAGCTCGGCATCCTTGGCCTTGGCAACACTCGTCCAATTCATAATCGCTGGTCCATTCTATCCAAAGGCCCTCAAAGCGCTCGTCTTCTCGAGGGTAATTGAAATGGATCTTCTCATTGTTCTTAGTACCAGTGCAGCTTACATCTTTTCTGTTGTCTCATTCGGTTACTTGGCTTCCGGTCAGCCCCTGTCGACTGGCCAGTTCTTCGAGACCAGTACTCTACTAGTGACTCTCATCATGGTAGGCCGCTGGGTGGCTGCCATGGCCCGCCAAAAAGCCGTGGAATCCATCTCGATACGATCTCTTCAGAACACAACAGCCCTCATTGTGACTGACGAAGGTGAAAGGGAGATTGATGCTCGTCTCCTCCAGTATGGGGATGTGTTCAAGGTCGCTCCCGATTCGAGGATTCCAACTGACGGTACGGTGATGTCTGGCAACTCTGAGGTCGACGAATCTATGATGACTGGAGAATCAATGCCGGTCGTGAAGCACAGTAATTCCCCAGTCATTGCCGGATCTCTCAATGGTTCAGGTGCATTATATGTTCGACTGACTCGACTTCCCGGCGACAATACAATCAGTACCATCGCTGGCATGGTGGACGAGGCAAAGTTATCGAAACCAAGGGTTCAAGCCATAGCTGACCGGGTTGCGAGCTATTTTGTCCCCGTCGTCGTTGCCATTACCATTATCGTCTTCTGCATCTGGATCGCCATTGGCATCAAGATTCGCGGTCTATCTGGAAGCGAGGCCACGATCCAAGCAATCACATATGCAATCACAGTTCTAATAGTGTCATGCCCCTGTGCCATCGGCCTAGCGGTACCCATGGTTGTAGTCATTGCTAGCGGTGTTGCCGCTGAACGGGGCGTTGTTTTTAAATCGGCGGAAGGCCTTGAGGTTGCTTATGAGACGTCGCACGTAGTATTCGACAAGACTGGTACCATTACAGAGGGCAAACTGACATTGATCGAGGAATGGTATGCCGATGGTGACCAGACCGCTACAAAGTCTCTCCTCCTTGGTCTTGTTGATGGCATCAAGCATCCAGTGTCTGCTGCAATGTCGTTGCATCTAAAAAGCCAGGATATATCTCCTGCGCCGGTATCAAGTTTAAAAGCTCTGACAGGGAAAGGCATCGAAGGTATCGCAGAAGAATCTGGATTGGCTCTTCAGGCAGGCAACTCCCGCTGGCTCGGCCTCGAGTTCAATCCAGTCGTACAATCAATGCTGTCACATGGATACACTGTTTTCGGCTTCATAATCGGTGGTTCTATCGCTGCTATTTTTGCCCTCCAAGATTCAATTCGGCCAGATGCTACCTCTACGATTCGGACTTTGCTCAATCGTGGCATATCGGTTCACATCATCTCAGGGGACGACGATGGCGCTGTACGCTCCGTTGCAGGGCGGTTGAACATTATCGAGGCCAATGTTCGTTCCCGCTGCACTCCCGCTGACAAGCAAGCATACATTCAGGACCTTGTCCAAAGCCCTACCCCCACTGGACAGAGCAATAAGGTTGGCAAGTCAAAGAAACCTGTCGTCATTTTCTGTGGCGATGGAACCAACGATGCAGTCGCCCTCGCCCAGGCCACCATTGGCGTACACATGAACGAAGAGGGTACTGATGTCGCCAAATCAGCAGCTGATGTTGTTCTCATGAGCCCCAACCTCGCCGGTATCCTCACTGTCATTGCGGTAAGCCGAAAATCCATGCGCAGAATCGCCTTCAACTTTGGCTGGAGCTTTGTGTACAATTTGTTCGCCATCTTGCTTGCCGCTGGGGCGTTTGTCAACGCGAGAATCCCGCCCGAATACGCCGGCTTGGGCGAGCTCGTCAGCGTACTGCCTGTTGTTGCTGCGGCCACGCTGTTGAGATGGTCTACTATCTGACCGCTTGTGATGAAGAGATGTCTTTGTGATGTGAGCACGGCATCGACGTAGTGCCTTTCTACAGTATTGCGTCACGAGGCGACTTCATGCGTCTGCGCAGTCTGTTACTTTCTTTCTTTACCCGCTACTTTCACTACACGTGTTTGGTTCCAAGATGCAAATGATCGGCTCACATCTTTGCACCATGACCTGGATGCGTATATAAAGTACGGCGTAAGGGCATGGATTCAACATCCTACCCAATTATGAAGTGTTTCTTTTTTCTTCGCTATATGAATTAGGTTCATATACTTGAATCATTTGTGAACAAAATGTATCAGCTACTGCTAGCTTTACCATTAGCCAAGGGTATCATATGCTTATTCCTCCTCCTTGTTAATCTTCGTCCACAGGAGAATCTGATTCTTCGCTCGGTAGATTGTCATTCAATTGGATCAGCAGATCCTTTAGTTTCTGACGATTCTGTTTCCATGTTGCGAAATCCTCCACCTCTTGATTTCGTATAGACGGCGTCACTTGATTGCCTTCATCGTCCTTAAGATAATCCGGAATCTCTTCATCATTCAACCGCTGATTAGAGGCACCATAATTCTGAGGCCCATCACCGGTATGCCAACTGAATGGTATAAGATGCTTCTGCTCAATGTGCGCACGAAGCGAGGGTACATCAGGGAACTGGTAAGGAGGCGAGCTTTGCGAGCTTTGCGCGCATTTCCCCCAACAACAAACAAGTGGCGCTTTCCGGCAGTGCACCACGGAGACGTGGCGCCGTAACGTATCCAGGTTATGAAGCTCAGCTTTGCAGCCACTCCATTCGCACAAAAAGGCAGCAAACGAGGTTGGTAGAGACCGGTAGACTTGCCACGGTAGAGGTGATGGCGCTTTTGGCGGCCTGCCGCGCCGCTTTGGGTTACCCAGTTGGATAGGCTTTGGTTTAGACGGCCGACCGGGTCTTCCTGTTCTCTCTTTGACAGGCTTCGGAGAAACAGGGCCTCGTAGTGAAGCATAAGACATGCCGGGCTTCCAACCCTTGGGCCGCCCCCGGCCGGCGCTTGGTTGGGAACCCGGCGCTGGCGCTGGTGATGAGGCTAGAGCCGGCAATGAAGTTGGAATTGACGCTGTCGCGTTTTGAATTGAAGTTGCTGGCGCTGGTGGTTTTATCAGCTGTTTGGGAAGAGGTACTGGTGTAGGTGCTGCCACTCGTGCTACCGTTGATACAGCCATTGGCGCGGCTGCGGGTCCGGCTGCTGGTGTTGATGTTCTTGACAAGGGTTTTGGTAGAGGCACTGGTGTGCGAATTGAGGCTGTTGTTGATGTTGTGATGAGCGTCTTAGGGAGAGGCACCGGCGTTTCCTTCTTTGCGCGTGAAGCGAAATTAGGAGTGGCCTGCCGTGACGATGCCGATGCTGCAACTGCTTTACTATCACCGCCATTTTCGCCTTCGACGTGTGACCATGATGATCTGTTCAGATGGGCCGGCGACTTCAAAACAACAGCAATTCGCGACTGTCGCGATTCATTCCTTTCGGGAGCCCTGGCTCGAGCAGGAGGCGCCGTGAGCAGCGGGTCGTCGCGATCCTTGCTTGCAGAGCGCGCTGATGGCCGTTGCGAGGCGGAGCTGGACGGCCTTTTGGGGGCCTTTTGGCTGCTCCAGAACTCGACGGGATCCATCAGGAGCTGTTTCTCCTTGGTTGGAAAGTTATTCATATTGATGTGTTGCTGGTGGTGAAAGTTTGAAGGAATAGAACAACAGCAGCGAGCAGTGACATCGAGAAGAGCTTGGCGCTAAGTGGTTGCCGGACCCAGTTTTTGCCTTTTCGGGAACCCACTGATAAGCGACAAGGAGAGCCTGCAGTAGGTACTTAGTCCAGGGTACCTCTGTATGAACTCTGTACAAGCTTCAATGTTCCAAGTTCGAAATCTTAGGCGTATATCTGGGGTTTTAATGAAGATGCTACATGTACGGAGCATATCATGATAGGATGTGAGATTGAAATATATCAAGAGACTCTTGGATTTTATAGATTAGAAAAGTATATCTTTGCCACCGCGCAAGGGGAGCATTGCTTACATATAGCCATGGCTTCAAGAGGCGCCAATTTCACTTTCGTGAACATCGGCCCTTTACCGCAAATCCAGAAACTTGCTCTGAATTCAACGCGTAGGTATATAAAGAGGACGAACTCCCTATGGTGCTCACTACTTGTACTATTAAGAAGCCAAGTGCAGTGCTTTGGCATTGGGTTCTCTCTACCGAGGGTTCCCTTACACAAGGCGCTGGAAGGTAGTTGGGTCAGATAAATAAAAAGGGTTGGAATTGCTATATACATGTGCATACATACTCCATATCTAAGAGCAGACTGAAAATAAAACCAACAATAATACGGAACCCTCATTGTGATGCTCATTTCTTCTAACCTACACGCAAGCTGCTGGAGACCAAGCATCACCCACAGCTCTCTGCCCTGCGTGTTTGCATATGTACATGTAGTCAGCAGCAAACTTCATACCTGACGTCATGTAGAAAACTTACTTCTGAGTTCGGAGCAAGCATTCGCCCTTGAAACTCAGGAGTAGAGTCCTCGATCGGTCGTGGGTTATCTCGAGGCGTTCATGTGGCTCTGGCTATTGGAAAGCCTGTTTGGAAACCTAGAACATGGTTTTTTTCCTTTGTCAGCTCTGGCGAATGTCGCTAGTCGGCTGGTAGGGTGCGGCGTCAAGGAAACTCGGAAGAGAAAGCGTGAACCCGACCCCCTCTCACCCCTTTCGTCCCTCAGAAGGATGACATTTGGTCGTCAACAGCATTGCACGAAGCAGTAGTGCAGTGCTTCGGTTCTGCTTTATCTTCACTGGGAACCCAGGGGATCATCTCAGGGGTCCTTACCTTAGAAGCCCGTCGATGATGAGAATCCCCTCCAAACGCGACGAAGATCCTCGCAGGATCTGATGACAGCCCTTAGAGGCAGCGTACTGGAGAGTTGCTCTGAGACGGATTACCACTTGTTGAATAGACACTGCATAGGCAAATGTGTCAGGATGGTATTTGGGAACGACAGTTTGAAGGGTCATCGGCTCGTCCAAGCGGCAGTGAAGCCGTTGACCGGAAAGATGACAAAAGGCGTGGGCAAATGTGCAGAGTGTTGCGAAGAGAATGACAAAATATTGATGGAGAAAGAACAACAAGGATCGAAGATGCAGATCTGAAGTTTTTTATCTCTGCAACTCCAACTGCAACTTCCTGTCGCGATTCGTCTATGGTCGATCTAGATGCAGGAGCGGCTGGAGTCGCATGATACAGATGAGTGCCAACCCGCCATTCCTACCTTACAGAGTTATATTTTGATCATTATCGCAGCAGGAGCTGTAATATCAACTTCCTTGGTAGCGTACAGTACTCAGATTTAGACGGCAATGACTAACGATGACTATAGATGGGATTTCTTTCCTGCTGCCGGTGACACCGCTTCTGAGAAACTTTGGAGGGGAAAGGGCTGTTTTACTGCTACAAAATGTATCCAATCGGTCTGAGAAAGTGTTTTTTGTGGATTTAATATTGAGAAACTCAAATGAACACGAATGACCGTGGATCTTGACATGAGTGACTACTGGAACCATAGAAGCAGCGCACAAATTTCATCAGGATACGACCTTTATGTCTTTTATCGAGCGACTGGAACGATTAAGTGGACAGCATGTTGTATTTATGAAATCACTAACCAGGTTCGCCTCCGCGTTTGCGTTGATATCACTGCGACAATCTCTTCTGATGAAACAAAACACCTATCCCCTCTCAAGAGAACCCGTAAAGCAAGACCATCGTGGAGCCTTGAGCGTTGGCACTTCCGATGCGTGTATCTGCAAGCCGCAAAAAACTTCAACACCCAATGTTCCAGAAACTCTCCAAGCCTTCATTTTGTCTTTATACACGCAACCATATAGAGATTCAAGTTCAAGAATCGTAATTTGAGCTAGTTCTACGCCTGTCGTATGAGTAGCCGAATTCATGATCATCCTCATGAAATGCTTCCATATGAGGAAAGCATTTAAAACAGAGATCATAATAATCGCAAAATCGGCAGTAATATCTTGTACCGTAAATGTTCTAAGGTGTATTTCCCCATGTTAGCGAAATTTGAACACGCCTAAGACATGGAATTCTGAGTGAACGTTACGTGCTTACCGCTTTACAGAAATCACAACATGTTTCGTCATGCACAAATCCTCTTTTCTGAGATGAATTCAAATTGTCCTCATCAGTAGGGTGTTCTCTGAGTAGCTGTATCACTTCATCTCCAGTGTCGTGAAAATTGGCAATCTCAAGTGGCGTCCAGAGCTCATTTATATCGCCCCGAACTCTTACAGACTTGTCAGCTCCCTTTTCGAGAAGAAGTTTAACAACGTGTGCCTGCGAGCTGCTGTCAGAATTCGATTCTGACGTCGACTTCGGTATTGGTCCCCGGGCTGCCCAACATAGCGCCGTCCAGCCGTCGAGATCAGTTGCCTCGATGTTAACACCTGGTTGATCAAGAATTCGACGGAGAGTGTCAATACTGCCGCCTTGTGCCGCCCAGTGCAGGGCGTTACGACCGGTCTTGTCAGTGGCATGAATATTACACCCAAGGTTGAGCAAGAGTTGGAAGCAGTCAGGCTGTCTGCCGGCAGCTAGATGAATCGGCCGGCGGCCCATCCTATCGGATACCTCAAAGTCAATTTTGCATTTGTCTTTGTCGATGAGCAATCCTAAGACACTTGGGCTCTTTCGACGGCAGGCACAATGAACGGCAGTTTCGTTTTCTTCTTGACTTCCACAGCGTTTGTTCACGTTCACCTTTCCATCTTCCACAAGGTAGCGAATGACTTCAAGCAAGTCTTGGTCGTCAGAATCACTGTCACAGGCGGCATGAAGGGCAGTCTCCACAAAGTCCTCAAAGTGGAAATCTGTTTGTGCTCCGGCTCGGTGGAGCATTTTTACCACCTCTGCATTTCCATGATAACATGCGTAGAAGAGTGGCGACTCGGATTGTTGCTCGGCATTGTTCGGATCGGCACCTTTAGAGAGCAGATAGTTGACCAGGCCCGGGCTGTTGTTCTTGACAGATTCCATTAGCGGCGTAATTCTGAGTCTGTTCTTAGCGTTTATATTCGCCCCAGCATTCATCAGTCGTTCGATAATAGGTATGCCGGCGGAAGATTTCTTGATCTGATGATGAAGAGCAGTGTTCCCGTCGATATCTACCGTGTTGACATCAGCGCCTTTCTCAACGAGAATATCGACTATTTCCGCTGTCTTGGCATAGTGCAGAGCTGACGCTTTTCGATTGTCTTGCAGTTTAACATCTGCACCCTTCTCGAGAAGATACTGCACAACATCCCGTTTTCCTTCTGACACAGCGTACACAAGCGGCGTGTATCCGTCATGATTCGTAATGTAAACGTCCGCACCGAATTTCAACAGTATCTCGATGGCCTCTAATTGACCTTCATAGGCGGCGCTGTGTATTGGAGCGCTCCCAAACTCGTTCAATAGATTTGGTTGGGGAAAGCTCAGTAACACCTCGGGACAAGGTTGGTAACTCGATTCTTCAACCATGTTGGCATTGGTATTTGGGCGTTTACCAAAACGTTTCCATCGTTGCCTTAGGGTTGTCTTGATGTTTTGAGTGAATGGAGTGGAAAAGGGGGGAAGAATTGTGATCGTGTAGAAGGGAGAGGGGGATGATGCCTTGATATAGTGCTACTTGGGCGCTTGGTATCAATTTGTGTGCAAAATTTGACATTTTAGCTAACGAGCCTCACAAAGAGTTTTGCCACCCTTGAAAGAATACGACCTAAAGGATGAAAGAGATCTGAGTCCATATAAGTCACGTTTTCAGCGTGAGGTCAGAAAAGCATATTCATTGGTTCTGGCATCTCCTACAAGACATAGCAGACAAAGAACTCCAGGAGGCAGTGTTTTGTCTAATAAGCCAGATAACCTGGCTTCGCGCAACAAAACAAAGAAAACCAATGCACTGAGATGAATTCTTTGGTATCAGAAAGCAGAGCCATTGCATCAGCAGATCTAAACAGGCTCCTTTTGAACGAATAACAGCAAATTTCCATTGCGTGTCACAGGATATTCTACAAGGAAGCCTTTCTTTGGACGAGACCAGAAGACGATAAGTTAAACGATTCTGTTCAAGTTCAAATTGAGAGACGTGTTTACCCCCAGGAATTCCAATTGCCAAGTGGTGGCTGAGCAATAGGTATACGTGGCTTTTCCCATTCCTTTTATCCTCGTCGAGTTCGTCCGGACTGTTTGCAGGTTGACCTTTTCGAATCGCCACGTTGACTCTGTCTCGCCTAAAGAATGATGACCCTCATATTCATCTTGGTCATACCCTGATGCTCCATCTACTTTCCGATATATTGGCTCTCTCATATCGAAATAGCAGCCGTCGTAAAAGCGATTGTTTGCTCGGCCATATTTCATGGGGCATCGTGGATTTATTGAATCCGGAAAAGGCTGAGTGTAGGGTCTATCGTCTGCTGTATAATATGCTTCCCAGAGTTTCTGATCTTCTAGATCTGGGATGGATTGTCCACAATATTAATCACCATCTATCTGTAGTATCCCACGGTATTCTCCCTTAGTAACTCGGAATATCTTGGAGAAAATTTATTCTTTATTGGCTGTCTTTCCTTACTTGGTCATTGAGAGCCCTTCAGATGTCCTAGATTGACGATCATATTGATCAGCTGGTGAATCCCGTTGTCGCTATCTTGCGTTTGATTCGATTGACGGCGCTATTTTGACCCTGAAACTTTATGCATGTACAGATAAAGGCCTACTTCGCTAGCAAGTGCCAAGTATCTTTTACATTTCAGAAAGGCTTTACTGTACTCCTTTTTGCGGAAATTAATATCACAATATTAGTAGACTTTGGCCAGTGATCACCTCGGACATGCACGAGCCTCTATGTAGAGTAGAACAAAGGGTGTAGCTTGTATTTAGCATTGACATTCCGCTACTGACCTGTTATTTAAACTATCTGAATCAATTTATCAAGTCATATTAGATGGTCAGTCGTTGACATAGGTCACTTGTGGATGACAATGCATAGGCTAAAGATTCATCACATCAGCAATCCAACAAGGGTGCGCTGTACGAGCCACCCTTCTTTAATAGAATAGAAATTACACATAGACGTATGGCGCGAGCTTCTTCTCAATTGCACCCAAAAACAATGGCGGGGGATTAGTTCACCCCCTTAAGACCGAATACCTGACATTATCCCTACTCACTCATATGGCATCAACACCAAAAGTAGAAACCAATTCATTTGAGGCTAATACTCGCATATTGATGATAATTAATAATGGAGAGTTAAAAGTAGTAACAATAGAACGCAGACGGTTTTTCCGCTTCCTACACCAGGTTGGAATGTTTAGGACGGAGTTCCGCATACAAAGTCCCGTCACCTGGTGCGGCAAGTTCCGTCCTTTGAACTCTGGCCCACCATAGGCTTAGAAAGCAGACAAGAACAGCAACGATACAACCCAATATGTATGGAATCATGCCTTGAAAGATTCTATTTGGCAGGTTATGCTTATTGAGCAAATCGTTGCCGAAGAGTTGTGATGGCTTCAAACAGTTGGTTCTGTGATGTCAATGCCCCCATGTTAATCTTGTGGAAAGACTCCCCCTATTGCTGCTTCTCAAGTATAAAGACCAGCGGAAATCATGCATCAATTGAAATACACATCTTCCATCATTATCATAGTCCTTCCAGTGAGCTAAAAGCATTAAATCACCCACAAACCACTCCTAAAAATCTTTCAACATGTCTCCCAGAATTCTCTTCGTTCTCACTAGCGCTGCTAAGATGAACAATGGCGCACCCACTGGGTGGTATCTGGTCAGTTTCTAAGACCTCGTCCCTTGAGGTTTGGAAATAGTCACTTACAGCATAAAATCTCAGCCTGAATTTGCCCGGCCCTACTTCCACCTGATTGGTCCGGATGAGGCAAACCCCAGGGCTGAAATCGTCGTAGCTTCCCCTGCCGGCGGTCTGGCTCCCATTGACGAAGTGTCAGTGAAGAACTTCAAGGATGATGCTTCAGTCAAGTTCTACGAAACCAAGAAGCATCATTGGGAGCAAACCGTAGCCCTCAAGGATCTTCAGGGAAAGACATCTGAGTTTGACGCAATCTTCTACCCCGGTGGCCACGGCCCTATGTTCGACCTTGTTAACGACAAGGATTCCATCAAGCTGATTGAGGACTTCTACAATGCTGGCAAGGTTGTTGCGGCCGTCTGCCATGGCCCCATCGTTTTCCTGAATGCCGTTGTCGACGGAAAGCCGCTCCTTAGTGGCCGCACGGCCACTGGCTTCAGCAACGCAGAAGAAGATGCCATCAAGCTGACTGAGTTCATGCCTGCTCTGTTGGAGGACGAGATCAAGCGCGTGGGTGGCAAATATGTCAAAGCAGAAGATCTTTGGAAGGAGCACGTCGTCGTTGATGGTCGCATCATCACTGGCCAGAACCCCAACTCTGCTCTAGGTGTTGGCGCTGCAATTGCTAAGGCACTTGGTATGTTTGGAAACTTTTGACGTTTTCCGTGGATGGTTCTAACCATGTGAATTCCTTAGGTCTTGACTCTGCCTAAGGGGTAGATCTATATACTCCTAATATTACCCCCGGATTCTGGATGGCTGCTGAAAAGAGTGCGGTGGGCTATCTGACGATTGGTTTGTAGGGTATTAGCAGTACCATGGCAGTAGCTAAATGTAACGACATGATGCTTCCGGCAAGGGCTGTTTCAGTCAAAGGTGGCAATTAGGAGTTATAAATTAGAGCAGAACAGTTACGGGATTTCTCATGTACTTGGAGAGGTTAACAGACAATATACAATCTACACACGCAATAATTATCTCATCTAATATTCAGTCATCAAAGAGAGCATGAGCAGTAGCAACAGCCTTCTGGAAAGTCGCAGAAGTCAAATGCTCAATAACACTAGCACGAGGTCGGAAAACCCTGCTGTTAAATTCCAGATATCTAATTAGTCATTGTATTCTGTATCAGAAAATTTCCATTCTATGATAACATATATCCGTCTCTCTAGCTCGTCATTTATCCAATATAATTGGTTTTGCTATACCAGGATATTTGAATTTATGAAGCGGACGTTCGGGATACTGCAGAGCTCTTCTTTCTTATAGGTAGTTCAAAGTCTTTTTCTTATTTGTTATTTGACATTCAGGTGTCTCATTTATGTTCGAGAACAAATCCTCTCAAGATTATTTACATAACCACACTAACACAGATGTCCACTGTATACTGGCAACTGAAGGTAGCCTTCTATACGACCAAGTCGGCTCTATAGGCATTGCGAGTAGTCTATATTCTTGAAGTTAGAATTTGAAACATGCTTTACGGTATAATGGTAATGGAAGTACTAACAATCGTTGCTGTACTGGCAAGTTGTGCCCGCGGTGCAAATCTTGCAGCCGGTATATCCGTTACCGCCACACTGGCCCCAGTGGGTTTGAGTGCAGCCTGCAGCAGTCGAGGTAGTTGTCCTGCTTGAAGTAGAAGTCCTCAGGGTCGTGCTGGGAGGAGGCGTGGTGGAGGTTCTGGATGTGCTAGGAGGAGGTGTGCCGCCGGATGAGCCAGTAGTTGAGCCAATATCGCCCCATCGGATGTTGGAGAAGACGACATGAGTGCCCGGGTTGTTGGCAACAATGGTGGACGGGTTACCCTCTGTGCTGCTGCAGGGACCGGCATTGCCGCTATCCAGCCAGTTCATGTTTCCGCCGTTGTCGTTCCAGATGCTGAATACCAATACCATGCCGTTTGCCAGAGCCTTGCCCATGGTTGTGAGACCGCCGTAGGCTGAAGCAGACGAACAAGATGAAATAGTGTCGCCACCAGATTGAGCACTCGGGACGTCAACGCCATTCTGTCTATACTTGCGTGTAATGCTCACAAGGTTGCCGGATGGCAAACCATTGTCCGTGTTGAACTGTGTAATGATGGTGAAGGCCTTTGAGGTATCAAGTGTGAACCCAGGGCCCCAGTAGCTACGCAAATCATTGATGTCAGCTATACTCTGGTTTTCCAGCCCCAGTGCCGCCAAAAGAATTAGGAAAGTCTGAACTCACCGTTGGAATCCATTTGCGTAGGGGTTGAAACCGCAACCACTAGCATCGCAAGCATTAGTCGTGCAGGAGTGAGGAGTGAATGCATTAGCCCTCGAGTTGGCCTCAAGGATATCCATCTCGTTGCAGCAGTAGCCTGAATGGTTAGTGTTGAGGGTTCCATTCTTCCAGGTCTGGACGGGGCACTGGGCATCGCAATAACCGCTTCCATAGTTGGCGCCAGCTGTGTTGTACTGGTTGGCACCGCCATTCGCAGCCATTTCGGAGAGGTAAAGGGCGCCATTCTCTCCACAGGGCAGAGTTGAGAGGTCGACATCGAAGCTCAACTCCTGACCGTTCAACTGAAGCAGCTCATAGTTTCCATCGGATCCCAGGAGATAGAGTCGAGGAGATACGCTGCTATACCCGCCAGTACTGCTGGGCATGTACTGGTTCATGGTGAGAGAATCACCCGAGACCTTGACCCCAGAGGCAGCGTAGTCGACGCCCTCGATGAAGCAATTGGCACCACAAGTCGCTTCATCAGGGCAAAGAGTGCTGTTTACTCCGCCGTTGACAGTGCACGAGTTGAAGTTCTTGTCGTGCATCCAGCGGTAGTTCCAGTCAAGGACGATGGAGGTGTCCTGAGCCACACATCCTCCAGACTTTGTGCACTTGTAGGTCGTTAACTTGGGATGGACCTCGGGAGTGCTGGTTCCAGGTTGCTGACCAGCAACAATCTGGGCAAGACATGCAACAAGGACAGCCGTGGCTAGCTGGAAGGGACCAGAGAGCGCCATTTTGAAACTATATGGGCCAAGGAGGCAGATTTTAGCAAGACCTGATAGGAATGATTCCACAACAATGTTGCGAAACTACGGCCCCTTTTAAGATGTTCTCTACACAGCACCAGCGATTCTGGACGATAAACCACGTTGCATCTGTTCTAATCCAAAAGGCTGCTAATTCCTAGTGTCTTCATGCTGTTAGGCTATGAGAAGTGGTAATAACCCCCAAGACCCTATAGGTTGGCTAGAAGGTATCTAAGCAGTTTTGCCGGTTTCTGCAGTCCTAATGCTACCGTTGTATAGAGGTTATATACAAATGATATGCTTGGGCCATTAAACTGTAACAGCTAGTTTGATAAAAAAGGCTATAGAGAAGACTTGGATCAAAATGGGATCAGAATGCTACCGTTGTATAGTTCTGCAAGCTGGCACTATGAAGATAAAGAAATAAAAGAGGGGCCTGCAGTTCTTCCATCTATTGCCAAGAGCCATTTATATTGACTCAAAGCTCTTGCTTACATGTATTGTAACCTATGTTACCTTTAGCAATCTCGGCAAAACTCATAATGGCGATAGTCGAGTGGCGGGTAAAAGGAAAGGCAAAAGGAAAAAAGAAACGACAAGGGGCTCATACACTTTTGCTGGGCTTATTATATAAGATGATTTAGGCTGATTGGCTAGATTCTATATGCAGTTGCCAAGTAAGGAGTTTCTTACATTGAAACGATATTAGCCAACGCCTCTTACACCAAACACCGTCTCTCATAAAGTCCGCCGCATATCATGATGGTAGTAGCGATCACACTGCGACCCGAAACAATGGATTCAAGCGCAACAGATCCCATCGAAACTATTGATCAACCAAACGCAGTGAACTGTAACTACCATAACACAATCGAATGAATACATGTAGATATTTCGTCCACCGGATGCTCCTTTGTCGATGAGAGACCGCTAGTCAAGCCGGCCATTCATCGCTGGGGCTGACCGGCCCGATCGATCCAACCTGCATGCACTTAGCCAGACCAATCTATGCAGCCGGATTCTCCGATCATACACTGATATCTAGACTATATTGAGAAAGTGCACCTATCCGAATATATACAGTAATGCTGACTCGAGTCACTATGAAGGACCCCGGAAGGATCGAAAATGACACGTATAGCCTCACTTACCATAAATCACATCGCCATGTAGTCTCGAAACGCTGATAAGATAGAAAGCTGATCAATAACGACGGAATGAAAAACAAATATAACAGCCTTTGTTCATTGCTTGTCGTCGACTGCCCACTGATTGGCCCATCGCACGAAGATCTAATGAGATCCACCTTTCTGAAGAGCGAGATGCCAGATGTGATAAAGATGAGGTAACCTCTAGGTATTTTCCCGTTTCCATCATGTGCCTCATCAACGTGGACCATTATAGGCATTTTGCTATATTGGGTAAGGATGCTTCTTTCTGATTGCATTTCGAAGGAGCTCGACGATTTTGAGTTGAGGGGATTATGATTCCCTATACCGACACAAGTGGTGAAAATTATTCGCGAGTTTCTACACTTTTGCGATTGTCCTGTAGGAATTTTCAAGAAAAGTCTCGCGATAGCGTTTAGCTACATTTAAGTGTATATCTACTGCTTCGTGGTACTTGTTCATAGTAACCATCACCCGCGCCAGCAATTCCTCATAAGACACTTCCTCAAACTATTCCCTCAAGATCCTCTCTATAGTTTACTGAAACGTGAAGCAAACTTCCCCATGTGTAGTCACCGTTCGTTGACTCTAGAATGCGTGTGCAAGACAATATAGAGCCTCCGATGTGTATCCCGACCGTTTGCCTGCTACGTTCCCAAGAAGAATTGCCAAGTAGGGCAAAGCGTTTCCTCCTTGATGTTAGCTTAACCACTGAATAGGTGAATTGCGTCTGCTTATCTTCCCTGAAGGTCTATGTGGTGGGATTCGCACGATGACATTAATGTTGGCAACCACTCATCTCTGGGTTAGCTACTTAGTTAATGCGCATCTTTGCCATACTCAACTGGTTACAAGTAGCAACTAGAAACACTAGGAAAAGATTGAAGTTATTGAATATCGCAAAAAAGCCAAACTTTGAATATACAGTTTTATTAGACAAAAACATTAAAGATTCCAAGCGATATTTTGCTTTCTTATACTACTGCCGTTGTGTGTATAAATGAGATTGAGCCTCGCATCAGCTTACTTAGTAACATTAAATCTAAGGACGGGCCTCGTAAATTTCCCGCTGAATTTGTCTCATTTGCTTTTTGTTTAAAGACCTTTTCGAGCTGCAATTGATAGCTGAGCGAATATGACAGCTCATGTCGCCAATGTGGCCGCAACTAGGCTGCAATGTGCCCAAAATCCTTCACATTTCAGCCTAACGTGCTGAAAGCTGTATGTAGTAAAATCTGCCTTATATTCCTTTCTCTCTCAGACATCACGTTCAGCATCTTTCTTTTACATCATTCCACTCTTTATCCGTATACGAGAGGCACGCAGCACTTGATATACCTTGATAAGTCTTGCTCACCGGATGCTTGGTAAAAGTCTTGATCAATGCGCGAGCCGAATCGAGAGCCTCACGCCTTCCACCACTCTAATGACTTAGCTGGCAACTATGTCGAACCCTAACGACTACACAGTTGGCTGGATCTGTGCCATAAGCACGGAGTATGTTGCAGCGCAGGCTTTTCTTGACGAAAAGCACGAAGGGCCTGAGTACGTGTCTCCTAACGATAATAACGATTACACCCTAGGTAAGATTGGAAAACACAATGTTGTCACGGCCGTTTTGCCTGGTGGAGAATATGGTATCGCTTCTGCTGCAATTGTAGCTAGAGATATGCTACATAGCTTCCCTAATGTCAGGATCGGCCTGATGGTTGGTATCGGCGGCGGTGCACCAAGCCAAAAGCACGATATCCGTCTTGGCGACATCGTGGTCAGTGTGCCTCGAGATGGGAAGGGCGGCGTTTTCCAATACGATTTTGGCAAGACAATACAGAACCAGAGGTTTTGCACAACAGGGTTCTTAAGCCAGCCACCAATAGTGCTATTAACGGCTATAAATGGACTTCAGGCACAGTATGAGATCGATGGCCATCGGCTTGAAGAGGCCATTAATTACGTACTGGAGAAGAAACCGAGATTGAGCAAGAAGTACAAACGCCCAGCTATAAGTACAGATAGACTTTTCAAGCCTGAAGCCACTCACGATTCTAGCTGTACCAAAGACTGCCGTTGCGATACATCGAACTTAGTGTTACGATCTGACCGGGGAAGCGAGGAGGACAATCTAGCAATTCACTACGGTCTAATAGCTTCCGCAAACCAGTTGATGAAAGACGCACTAGTTCGAGATAAAATTGCGGCGGAAATGGACGTTTTGTGTTTTGAAATGGAAGCAGCAGGGCTGATGAACCATTTCCCATGCCTAGTTATCCGGGGCATCTGCGACTACTCAGACACACACAAGAGCAAGGAGTGGCAAGGTTATGCAGCAATGGCAGCGGCTGCATATGCTAGAGACCTCTTATACCGGATCCCTCCCAATAAGGTTGAAGCTGAGGAGAAGGTTACGGAGCTTCTTTCTCGAGGTTAGTCGTTACCAAGTGCCCCTCTGCCGAGTTAGTAGCATATTGTTAACAAATTTGTAGTTCACAACTATGTTGAAAAAGTCGAGGGTAAATTGGACAGAAAGGAAGATGCCGAAATCCTTAACTGGCTTACGAATATTGATTATGGCCCTCAACAGAGTGACAATCTGCAGAGGCGGCAACCGGGAACCGGTCAATGGCTTCTGGATTCTACAGAGTACTCCACCTGGTTGGGGGCCGACAAGCAGACGTTATTCTGCCCCGGGATTCCAGGAGCAGGAAAGACCATCCTTACATCAATTGTGGTGGACGACCTTTGCAAGAGATACCCTAATGATACCACAATCGGGGTTGCGTACATCTACTGTAACTTCCAGCAGAAAGGCGAACAAACGGCCTACGACTTACTTGCAAGTCTGCTTAAACAACTAGCCCAAGGCCAGTCTTCTCTGCCAGGCTGCGTAAAGGACCTTTATAACAAACACCAAGCTAAGAAAACACGGCCGCCAATAGACGAAATTTCCAGGGCTCTACAGACTCTCGCAGACTTATTTTCAAGAGTCTTTATTGTCGTCGACGCCCTTGATGAATGCCACACATCAAGTAAATGCCGATCGACACTCCTTCTGGAAATCTTTCATCTTCAGGCGAAGACGAAAACAAATTTCTTTGCGACTTCGCGACGAATCCCAGACATTGAAAAGGCATTCAAGGAATATCCTTCTCTCGAGATCCTTGCAAGTGATGAAGATGTACAAACATATCTTGATAGTCAAATGTCAGAACTCCCGGGATGTGTCTTAAAGAGGCTAGATCTACAAGAGGAAATTAAGATCAAAATCGTCAAAGCGATTGACGGAATGTATGTTGCTCCCCTCGTCTGTCGCGAAAAGGCTAACTGTTTGTAGGTTCCTGCTCGCAAAGCTTCATCTTGATTCACTGAAAAGTAAATGGACGCCAAAGGCTATCCGAAGGGCTTTAGAAACCCTCCCCACTGGATCCGAAGTATATAATGAAACGTACGACGCAGCGATGGATCGAATCAAGGGGCAGACAGGCTCGAGAGAGCTTGCAATACAAGTTCTATCTTGGATCACCTGTGCAAAGAGACGGCTGACAACATTAGAACTTCAGCATGCACTTGCTGTAGAAGTTGGCAAATCTAACTTGGACGAAGACAATCTCCCAGAAATCGAAGATTTGGTCACTGTGTGCGCGGGATTGGTTACTGTTGATGAGGAGAGTAATGTTATCCGCCTGGTCCATTATACAACACAGGAATACTTTGAGCGGACTCAAAGGCATTGGTTCCCGAATGTAAATGTCAGCATTACCACAATCTGCGTTACATATCTGTCATTCCACGTCTTCGAAAGTGGATCTTGTCCAACGGACGACAGCTTCAATGATAGATTGCGATCGAATCATTTCTATGACTACGCAGCACGCAACTGGGGACACCATGCTCGCAAGGCCTTGACATTATGCCAGGAAGTCATGAGATTCCTAGAGCAGCAACCAAAAGTAGAGGCGGCGAGTCAAGCACTGATGATGCCTCCACGAAACTCATATTACAGTCAACCAGTGCCCAGGCGTATGACAGCTCTTCACCTAGTGGCATACTTTGGGATTGAGGACGCGGCTAGGGCACTCTTGCTAAATGCAGTAGAAACTGATGCCAAGAACACCGACAGTCAGACGCCGTTATCTTTGGCGGCAAAGAACGGTCACTCGAAAGTGGTAGAGCTGCTGCTCGAGAATGGTGCTGAGCTAGAATCTGAGGATGGCAGGGGTAACACGCCGCTATTATGGGCTATAATAAACGGGCACGAAGCAGTAGTACAACTGCTTCTTGAGAAAGGAGCCAAGGTACGGTTTAAGGACAAAGAGGGTCGGACGCCGTTGTCTTTGGCAGCAGAGAATGGCCACGAGGCCGTGGTGAAGCTGCTGCTTGCGAAGGATGTCGACGTAAACTCGAGAAACGAATACAGTTGGACACCGTTGTGGATTGCTGCCAACAAGGGCTACGAGGGAGTTGTGAAGCTACTGTTAGCGCAGAAGGGCATCGAGGCAAACTGCTGTGATATAGATGGACATACGGCATTGTCAAAAGCCGCATCAGGTGGGCATGAGCCAGTCGTCAAGTTGCTGCTGGGGGTGAACAGCATCAACCCAGACTCCAAGGACAATTGTGGGTGGACGCCGCTGATGCGGGCTGCGCAAAACGGACACGAGGCAGTGGTGAAGCTGCTCCTTCTGAGAATAGAGGTCAACATAAACTCCAAGGAAGAGGGCGGTGGGCTGCTTGACTTGGGAAGAGCCAGAGCAACGAATCGCTCTTCATGGAACCATGACTCTCCATGGAACAATCATTCTTCGTGGAGCTATTATTCTACAGGAAACTATCATTCCTCAAGGAGCTATCATTCTACAGGAAACTATCATTCTTTACGGAGCTATGACTCTCTAGAGAACTATCGTTCTCCGGGAAATTTTCACTCTCTAGAAAGCCACAACTCAACTCGTTGCATCCCGAAAATATACGTCCAAGGAAGCGGCCGGACACCGCTATCATGGGCGGCAAAGAATGGGCATGAGGCAGTAGTAAAACTGCTGCTCGAGCAGGGTGCCGAGATAGATGATAAAGATAACGGGGGTCAGACGCCGCTGTCCTTAGCAGCAGAGAACGGACATGAAATGGTAGTTGGGCTGCTGCTTGAAAAAGGTGCGAAGGCTGAGTCTAAGGATAAAAGGGATCGGACGCCGCTATCTTTAGCGACCAGAAACGGGCATGAGATGGTTGTAAAGCTACTGGCCAGCGAAATCACTGCAGTTTAATGACAATAGAGATTAGATATTGTTGTACTCCTCGGTGGAGGATGGGCATATAGCCTTGAGAAGCTGCTGCAAGCCGACCAAGATCGATCTGTCAACTAGAAGCAGTATACGCCAGCCAGATTTCGCAGCAATAACAGGGTTTTCACGCTTCAAGTTGTAGTTGGAAATCGTTGAGCAGTACCGGCAACTGACAAAAGAGACAGCTATTCACATATGTTTTCTACATAGGGTTGAACCAGTTTTGCTTCAAAAGGGTAAGGTATTTCGACAGCTGGCGGCTGTTCAAACTACGAAGATTCGCTGCTGACTATTGTATCGTTACGCCACTGGGGACTGGTATCATCCATTTCTTGTTTGGCACATTCATGGATATTTTCATGGAAGGCATCGGACTGACGCAGTTGAGTCGGTCTTCCGGCCTGCTCGATCATCACCATCAACCACGAGTCGAATTATCGCTACCATCTTCCAGTACCACCTGTCCTCGGGCGAAAGATATAGTCGGTGCGTGGGAAGTTTGGCCCATCCTCCGTATCCTTGAGACGAGACTCCAGCTTAGGGGTACCACATAGTAGCAAACCAAATCTAGGGTGGTTACTGTAGAAACATCTCACATCGCGTTCCCAGAATCTCTGTATTACAAGCCAGGCAATGTCTGCGGGGCTGCCATGAATTGCGGTTCATTCTTCAGAAAAGCATACCGTGGACGCGTCTTCTGCCAGTTTTCGCGTCCAAGACCATGAATGCAGTAGCGTGACTTGCTATTCCAGCGACGGATCTTGAAAACCATTGATAAAGTCTTGAGACGGAAAGGATTCCAAAAAGGTCCCGAAGAAGTTTCTTTTTAGTCATGCAAGCTAAATTTTATGTCTATGGACATACTGCTGCTCTTAAAGGATGACAGTGAATGGGTATATCGGTAGAGGCGTGCACGTTCATGGGCAAATCAAAAGAGAGAATATGAAGAGGTGCGCCGGCATCGAAGCAAGGGGGCTGAAAAGTCGTGTGCATTATACGCGTTACACGAGCGCCCAGCCTCAGAGAAACGCGTGATTATGCCACATTATGCAGCAGTACCAAGAAACGCGACTTCGGACGCCCTTGGCCTATCAATCGTCGAGAATTCTCAGCCTCGTTTTTACCTTGTCTCTGATCTGCGGGGTAGTTTCACCGTGTTTTGTCCTCTGTACCTGTTGAACACACTTCCATATCACCGGTAAGGCTCCAGAGCGTTTTGATACCTCACCTCGGGCTTTCAAGTGGATGTCCTACAGCGAAATTCCGCGCTACATTCGCAGATATTACAACTGAACCGCCAAGAAAACCGCCTGAGACGGGGAGCTGCCCATTGCCCAAGGATGGGGTCCGAACTTGCATTGGCCGTCCAAGATTGTGTGACGGAGAGCACGGCTCTACTATTCCCACTGATCAAAAAGATCAATGAAGTTCGAGCACTAAAAAAGGAATGCGAGGTCCTGGGTATCCGAGCCAACATCTTGGTTCATCTTCTGGACAAGCATAGAGGCGCAATCACCTCTTTCGGGAGATTGGGCCAGTTCACGGCATGTCTGAATAGAATTGACGCCTTCGTGTCTGCGATCAACCAGTGCAGATCCTATGACAAAGCCCTTAGGTTATATTGGACACAAGAGTACCTGTCGCTCATAGGCCAAATTTTGTCTATCAAATCGATTTTTCTAGTCGAATCAGTGGTATGACATTTGCCTGTTCCATCGAAGACGTACACTGACAATGAGCAGACTCAAATCTTATCACGGGAGGACCTGGTCAGTTTACGATTGGAGAGCGTGTTGAAGACTCAGGGATCACTGAAAGAGATTGTACTTTACCTGCAAACATCCGCAAAGCTTGTCGAAGACGGGAAAACAGATTGGCTCTCTTCCGCTCCGGTCGTTGAACTGCACACGGAATTTCAAGAAAAGGACTTTACATTTTCATTCGAGTCCCAAGACGGCCTCTTCAAACGTGGCGCTATCAACAAAGTCGGCCAAGTCGCGTGTTACAAGATTCAGTTGACCAGGTCGATGCCAGAGTTCTTGAAGATATATAAGAACATTCAAGTAGGAGCATACGCGCAACGGCTGTTTGGAACTGTCAAACTCGGCGAGGATTACTATGCTGTGATGCAGGATCTAGGAGATGGCATGACACTCGCGTCAGCATGCAGAGATAATGGGTTACCGGATACCGCATTAGCTCGCGTATCATTGGCATATGATATCGCAAAGACGATGGCTTGGTACCACAATGCTCAGCTGCTGCTGAAATCTTTTTCCGATCATACAATCGTTCTCCAGGAACTCTCATCTGGGAGATTGGTTCCGTTCCTCACCAAGTTGCAAAGTGCAAGACACGTAAGTACTCGCAGCTACCGGTAGCCCCTAAAGATACATTGTGAATCTTTGTTGACAGCAATCAGATTCTGGAACCGACTCCTTGTTTGAAGTACGATGTCCGGTACGAAGCTCCGGAGTACGCGAGACTTGGAGAACATTCCAAATACACGGACATTTGGAGGTGAGCACCAAATGCTATTGACATGCCTCCTCTCTAACCAAATACAGTCTCGGCGTCATCATTTGGCAGTGCCTTACAGGCCTGGTTCCATACAACATTTCGATCGAGGTCGGGGCAGAAGATGAGGATTACGCCAAATTGCGCGAGGCCTTGGACAGGACTCACCTCCCGGGAGATGTCAACGCAAGCGGCCTCTCTAGCTTTGGAAGCGCTCGGGACTTGATAGTGCAATGCTGGAGCAGAAATCCATTGCTCAGGCCAACTGCGGCTTCTGCTGCTGACATGCTGCTTGACCTGAAAGCTCAGCTAGCCATGTCCACACCGAACGCTCTGGGAGCTGCCGCGGAAGTTGAACAGGCTTCGAAACCAAAGGGCGAAGCCACAGGCGAGAAAGATGAACCCCATCAGCCCAATAACACGGGTGAAGCCGAAGTGAAGAAGGCTGATGACGATGACGCCAACAATTCAGATGACCGAAAGATTGAAGAGGCTGTGAATGCGGCTCTTGCCGTAGTGCTTCATGCAAGGAAGCTCAACGAGCAGAAACAAGAGTTTCAACAGTCAGAAGAGCATCTTTCCACAGACCAATTTCGGTTGTTGTCTGACAAAGGTGGAGACCGCAGCCCAGTTGAAAATTTCTTGATTGGAGCAGTCATTTTCTGGAACGTCTGCGACGTTGTTCAGGAAGAAGTCGAATCTGCTAGGATAGAAGGCTTGACGCTCTCAGCCCAAGGCAAGTCCATTTTTCACCCGTCTTCTAGTCTCTTCTCAGCTGAAGCCAACTAAAACCTGTCTAGGAATGCGCGCACACGCCTCAATTGCGTATCTTCAGTCCGCAGCGGAGACGGGGTATGCGGAGGCATATGTGGAACTCTTCAAAGCGCACGCTGCTTTGGCTCGTGAATTTCGCGCCCAAAGCTTCTGAGGATGATGAATCCCGAATTGCGGTATGATGAAATTGAGTGTGCCGATTCAAAGTGGAAAGCGTCCCAGAGGTGAAATGTAGCTAGGGAGACTGAAGCACAGGCAAGGCGCGACAAGGAGATATGCGGACAAGAGTACATGTACTTTTCAAGCCTACCGGTGCAGTTGTGTGATTTAGAATGAATTAATGATCGATAACCTTCACATCCATAATCGCAGAATGGAGGTCGTGACCGATGAAGTCGATGGCCTGCCATAAGGCCATAGGCATGAGACTACTCACCAGTAACTAAAGAGGTACCGCGAGTAATTACGACGAACCTTGTATTTTCGAGTCCAACTGTACTCCACACGAGCCTCTCCATATTATATGCATGACTAGATACCTCATCTCATGCACATAATGACACTGCATCGCAAAGTTCTGCTGAAGCGCAAAAAGGCTCCGGCGCCGTGTGGGGCCGCATCAAGCCTCGGCTCCGGCCCGGATGAAGCGGAATCCACCCGACAATCAGCTGTGGGGAGGAGGAGGGTGACTAAGTGGTTATGAAGCCTTGATTTCATTGCGTCTGTACAGTTACACCACCGGAGTGTTTTCATTGCAAGATCTGATGACGCCATTGGGGCTCAAGCCGGTCCTACTGAAACCCTATAACCAGACGATGATGAGAGCTGCAGGATCACATGGCGAGACCTCAACCAAGCCCATTAGCGATCACACCACCTCACAGCAAAAAACGAAACAAACCCAAAACTCAAAACCCCCAAATATGCAGAGCGAGATAAACGAGGAAGAAGAAAAAAGATTCCAGATGAGCCACAAAAACGCCCACCCCGCACCAAAACCCGCCCCGGTTCATCACCATCTTTCCTACATCCAGCCCCACATTCTGCATCTAGCCATGCTTGCTTTATAAGCCGAAATGGCACAATCATGAATGTCCCGCTGTATGTGGACGTGGGGAAGGATTTATCAGCGTTTCTTGTTGTTTCGCGGTCCATGTCGGTTGTTGATACGATTCGAGCAGCAGTCTTGCGCAATTCGTCGATCTAGCATCGTCATGTCTATATAAACGCTCCTTCATCTCACTCGATCCTTTCACTTATACCACTTCAACTTTCTTCTCATCAAACAACCTCACTCACTCCCATTCTCCTCTTCCTCATCTCCCCGTCCTAAAACAAAACACACCCGGCATCATGGCCCCCCCCTTCTTCGCCATCGTCTCCGGCGTCGGCGCCGGCACAGGCGCCTCCGTCGCCCGCCGCTTCGCCCAGTCCTACCCCGTCGTCCTCCTCGCCCGCAAGCCCTCGAGCTACGAGCCCATCGTCGCCGCCATCAAGGCCGCCGGCGGCACCGCAATCGGCATCTCCGCCGACGCCACCGACCCGGCCGCCGTCGACGCCGCCTTTGCCCAGATCGAAAAGGAGCTGCCCGGCTCCAAGCTCGCGGCCGCCGTGTACAACGGCGGCAGCGGCACAGGCCGGAAGTCGTTTCTGGAGCAGACCCTCGCCGATCTGGACCTAAGCCTCGACTCTGCTGCGTAAGTTCTCTCCCGTGAGCTTACTTTGCTTCGATGCCTATAATGCTCTTGAAAAAAACATTCGCTGACAGAAACAAATATGTTACAGCAACGGCCTCTTCTACTTCGCCCAAAAATCCATCCCTCTTCTTCTCGCAGCTGTTGATTCCTCCCCTCACCCCCCGTCTCTCCTCGTCACCGGCGCAACCGCTTCCCTCCGCGGCTCCGCCTTCTTCAGCACGTTTGCCGCTGGAAAGTTCGCCCAGCGTGCCCTCACCCAGTCTCTGGCCCGCGAGTTTGGCCCCAAGGGCGTGCATGTCGCCCTGGCTGTCATTGACGGTGTCATTGACATTCCCCGGACCCAGGGTTACGTTGTGAACAATGGTGTAGATGATGGCAAGATCAGCCCTGATGCCGTACGTATTGTGACAAACCGTCCAACTGTTTCTCTTCTACAAATGACTGACAATGAATGTACAGATTGCCGAGAGCTACTGGCACTTACACACACAGCACAGATCAGCTTTCACGCAGGAACTGGATATCCGCCCATTCGTGGAGAAATTTTAATCAACGATAGCGTTTGTGATATCATACAATGTAATAAATACAAGTTCAAAGTCTTTTAATGGGGATTTTCACAAATCGAGTGTGTCAAGAAGAATCATTAGCAATTGATCAAAAGAGCGTTATCCGACACCTCCAACACCAATGTCGTAAGCTTATCATGAATCATGGTTTTTGACACCCAGTTCCGCCCATACAAGGCCGTAATAATTCCGTTGAAACAAAAGTTAATAAAAAAGGAAAATAAGAGACATTAGAATAATAACAGGTACAGCAACGCGTAGGGGTATTACACCTCGGTTTCGACATCTGGTTTTCGCCCAGCCAAAGATCCCATTCTCTTCACTCTGCGGACGGCAAACTTGGCCTCGTTCTTGGCAAAGCGCGCATTTCGCATGGGGAGCCATTGCATCAGCCCGCGTTGCTTGCGGTTCAAATCCCGGCTCTTCTCCTTGTAGTTTTTGTACGCCCTGATGGGATTCTTACTCCCAGTACTACCGGTGCTCTTCCTCGACGCGCCTGACGCACGGCTATCCAAAGAATGCCGCTCGTCACTGCCCTCAGAAGGGGCCGAGCCATAGGTTGGGTCTGTTTCTGTCCTGCGCATGTCCATAACTCGGTCTCTATCTTCGCCGTCCTCGTCGGCGTCCTCGTCCTCATCCGTGTCTACTTCAAAATGCTCATGACCATTGGTATCCGCGCTGGACATGGCGGGAGCCATCGAGTTTTGCGGATCCTTGCCAAAAGCTCCGGTCCAGTCGGTGCCATCCTTTGCCAACCAGCGGTCTTTTTCTTTCTCGTCAGCCTGTGCGAGCACATCTCGGCCCTGCGTCAGAGACTCGTCATGCAATTTCTGAGTCAATGGGGGTATTTCGGGCTGAACCTCTAGATCTCGCACCCCCTCGGCGTAACAGGCCTCCCATGTCTCGATTGTCTCGCGAGAATCGTTGTCAGTGACAAATCTGATATGATCCAGGTCGGTACCAGCTTTGAATCGGCCTCTAAACCGAACCCTTCCAATTTCTTGAATATTCGTATCAGGGATGGTAGTAAAATTCTCCTGCGTAATGTAGTTCTGTGATAGCCGTTGAGAATTGTCGCATTTGAACAGAGGAATGTCAAATTCCTTCTCCTGATTATCAACCAGCTCCAAAAGCCACAATGCGGCAAACGCATCAGCTCCCCTCTTACCAGCGGGATAGAATTCCATGAAAATTGGAGACTTGTATCTATAGCGCACTGGCAGTCGAAGTTTCTTTTCACCTTCAGGGACGCCAATGTTGAATGTCATACCATCGGTTTCACGAACAGATTGGTCTCTCTTTACGTTGGCAGAAGAGCCGCCAGTGCGCAGTCGGATCCGAACCTTGCTCGCCGGCGTATAGTTTGAGACCTTGATTGTGTCGGAGAGGAACTCAAAGGTTCCGATTTCCCAACCCAGCTGCGGAGGTGGTAGTCTGAGCTCCACGGAGCGGAACAGGAGAGAGACACGCAGACGGCCGAAGCCGATGCCACCATCGAGAGGGTACCACCGCGTCACCTCGCTACTAGTCTGCATGATGTCTGACAGCTTGAGAGGAACAACTCCGATGATTGGATCGTGCTCTCTGTTGCGGGAGTCTCGAACTGCAATGGTAACAATGCAAGAGCGCCAATCGCGAACAAATTTCTCGGTGCCAGCATTGAAGATGGGCTGCGACGACACCACCTTGGTTCGCGTCTTGTAAACCAAATCATCATTGACGAGGATGGTGCAGTAGGAGCTCGGCAGTCTCTTGCTTGTCTCTTCCTTGACCTCGCCAGCTTCCGGCCTTGCAGGCTCGTACTCTTTGCCCCTGCGGTTCCCCTGAGAGCCCTTGACATTGGCTAGCTCTAGGCCGACAATCTGGTGGACCACAATGCTGAGGACTCCAGACGGCCAAAGAGGGTCAGGGGGAGTATGGACCACAGCGTCCTCTTCTGCATTTTGAATCGTACCCCAGTCTTCTTGAAACTCGGGCTTGTCGCCTAGTTCTTTAGCCACATTAGGGTTGTGGCCATCAGTTCGCAAGGCTTTGCGGAATTGCGTCTTTCCGAAAAACCCAACTTCCCAGTGGAGTTCGCCGGGCATAACGCTCTCGGCTTTGAGACCACTCAGCGTCGAGACGTGCTGGAACATCTGTCCCGGGTGCTGGATGAGCTCTTGAATGCTTAGCTCAATCTTGCCCACCTCGTCGTCCGCAGAGGATCGATCACTATCCCAGAGCTCCACAGAGAGCTGCTCGTCAGCCTTAATGAGGTCGCTGGTAACCAGCAGTCCGCAACTTTCTTCGAAGACAGGGTTCAAGTTATCCTGGATGACACGGGTACAGAACATGGGCTTCCCAAACTTGCTCCAGCTAATGGTGATATACGGATCGGAGCCACCGCCTTTGCTACCACGCTGATCCTGTTTACTAAGGCCAGTAGCTTTGTGGATTCTCACAAAGAGAACTCCAAAGGCCTCGGTTTCCTTTTTGATATCGTCTCCCTGCACCATTTTGCTGATGTCCAAGGTCAAGCTCTTGGGAGCGACATACATGGAGGCTGCGGCGCTAATGGCCCAATTAACAAAATTGGAGATGAGAGGCAAGTTCAAGATATTGGGGGCCCTTTCAACCATGGGAGTGCAGCCAGCTTGCACCTTGGGAACTCCCATCAAAGTTATAGTCATGGTCTTTAGGAAGGGGGGCTCGGGGCTGAGCTGCAGTCTGACACGTGCGGTGGCAACGAGGCCAATCAGCTCAACCCAGATCGGAAGAGGAACGCCAAAGAGGCCTTTGATTCCCAGGTAGAAGACGAGCTGCATTCCCATATTCCGCGCCTTTGAGGCGATATCAGCGCCCGAGGGCTTTGCGTGATATGCGACCGAAACTTCCATGTTGTAAAACGCCCCCGCTTGCGCCACGGCCGCAAGCTCATCTTCGTCCATGACTTTTTCATTTTCTTTGTGGATTTCATCCTTGATGTCCTGAACATGAGAGTCTGGGAGGGCTCGCATGTTGAGAATACGGAGAGGGTTGTTTCCTTGAGAGATATCGGCCACTCGCACATGTTCAATAATACCAGGCACGGACGCAGCCATGACATCTTCGATGCTGCCCAGGGATTAGCAGTTGTTGTGTGGCAGAAAATTGAAACGGCGAGGTAAACTTACGTGTCGGCAACACCGGCAAACATTTCAGGGTTGATCATACCCCAAAAGACGCCGATTGCGGTATTCATCCACTCGACAGACTCGGGAATCAGGTTGATGGTGGCAGTTTCGCCACGCTCCTGTTCGCTGGACCACTCCAAGTCTCGTCCTTGGCGGATCAATTCTTTTACCCACAAATGGACGCCAGAGGTAACGCATAGAGCCAGAGGAATCAGACCAAGGAGCCCACCGCCAAACAGTCTACCGAAGAAGACGATACCCATAAAGATGCCAGCGCACAAGGCGTTTGATCGCAGCTCAAGAGAGGCAAACATTGGTTCGTAGCTGACCGACGGAGTCTTGTAAAACAGGACTGACGTCTTCTCACTGCGAATAGGTACGTCGGAAGTTGATCCCTCTTGAATGGGATCGGGAGGTGCAGTTACATCTTGAGCGTAGCGGTACTCTTCACCAGATTGTTGAGATGAGGTAGCGATGGTGGCAGGCTTTCCCAGGTTCCCGTTAGGAACAGACATCTGTTGGGACGGTTAGTTGAGCATAAGGCTATCGAGACGCGCTCAGATGTGGGAAGAAGGCATACCTGTGGGTTTTCCACGGCTTCGGTGAAATCGATATCCGCATCGCGAATCTCAACGTCCTTTCCGGTGACTGGATCACGCACTTTCCGCGTGCCCTTTTTCTTGAGAAGCTCGTTGCGATGGACCTTGACATCGGGATTGCGCTTGTTGCGTCTGAGTTCGGAGTCAATCTCGGCATCCCGTTGCTTCTTCTCGGCGTCGAGACGCTGCATAAACTCCTGGATGTTGGGCACGCGGTTGGTGGCGCTGTAGTGCTGCCCGCCCGAGGGCACCACATGGTCGTCGACGTTCATGGCGCCGGTGTTGTCGAAGCTCGTCTCTGGGTTGGGAGGATGAGAGACAACAAACAGCTTCTGGTTGATGAATTAATTCGAGATTGAGAACTGAACTCGGGGATAGTTGTCGACTCTATGGAATAGACATAGACATTGGAGAATTCAGGATCAAACTAGGCAAGATCTAGGTAGTGATGACGACGAGCGAATCCGCAGATATGATATACACCTATCCGATGTGCTCGATTCGCTTCTGACAGCATCAACGGGCAGCCACCAGGCATTCGTACAGTAATAACGCGCCTTGGCAAGAGCCGTGGAGCAGCGACAGTTGTCGAGATGGACAAAGTCAATTTGTCTTTGAACCGCTTCCACGGCGCCAACTTATTTGCAACAAGCCGGCCGTGCCGTGGCAAATGTCGATACCCAGCCATCAGAAGCTGCAAACTTGATCCGCGCATGTGTCTTGGATGACGTATTGTGTGAATGGCGGCCACGAGCTAGAGCAGCGCATCAGGCAAGTTGGTGGAGATCTGGCTTCCAGCTCGAGCTGCAGATTAAAGTGTCTCAGTCTTGAGCTTGGCAGCTCCAGCAGGTAGGCTAATTGCAAGTAATGCGGTAATCCAGCAATGCAGCTTTGGCGCTTTCGTCATTCTGGCGATGGAGGCCACAGCGTTCGCGGCTCGGGAATCCTGTCCATCACTGTCAAGACCCGAGTGCTATCTACAGAGGCCACGCACTGTGAGATTTCGACGTTTGCCGTGCTGCATTGTGCTCTGCTGAGTTTTGCTTGTGCTTGTGCTTGTGCTTCTATCGGCTGGGATCCCATGGATATCAACGAGTCGCAACGACGTAACCATGGATGCCCATCAAGCTGCATTAGCATATCGCCTGTTTCACAATGATGCCACCTCGTCGCACAAGAATCATCGAAAATCCAAATCGAAGGAAAATCACGCTGTAAACCATGTCGCAAAAGCAAAAGATCGCCAAGCCTAGAGATCTCAGAAACAGGCCTGTTAGGAAGCGATCGGCTCGAGATTGCGTAGATGGCGCGGGTGGAGAAGCGCTGAAGCTTGGTTTGCTTTCGGCTGAGCCACCATCGATGGATCACCATCATCCCATCCATGGCCTAAGAACTAGGGCTAGCGGGCCAAGCTGAAGAGAAGGAAATCAGGGAGAAGCTGAAGGATCTCGTCTTCCGGAGGGCTTGTCCCGAATCCACCGAGTCCAGCGGGTGAATCGCTGCATGATGTGATGCTGCCCCTTTTTCCTTTTGACGTTGCAAAAATGTTTGATACGGTCAAATGTTGAGGGCAAGGATTGAATCGCTGGATGAACAGAAGCAGGAGGAGGCACGATCCTTTCGGGAGCTAAATCGTGACTCAGCAGGGGCAGTTCAGCTACAGCACTGTTCCAGGGTATTACAGCGCTGGACAGACCTGGAATATTGGTAATGCAGGCAAACAGCCCTGGAGTAACCGCGCGCGTCCCGGGCTGAAGCTCGTCTCCACCATCATCACGATGGAAATAGTGACATTAATTTGTCGTTTCGTCGTCCGATATCAGGCAAGTAAAGGCTTCATCTAGATATCCTAACATTCAATATTATGACTGTCCAATTTCGTTAACAACAATACGCTTTTCCCACCCAATGTACAGTAAGACGGACCGCTATCAATATGCACCTTCACGATGCCTTCATGCTGGCCATCACTTCATCCACCTTGACCGCTGCCTCCATGCTGTCCTGCAGTATCGAAATCTCCTCCCCACTCAGTCGCCTCCTCGTCGCTCCCACCATGCAGCTCATGTCCTTCTTCCCTCCCTTTTCCCACTCGCCATCCATCATCCAGTACAATGGAACCTCGTACCCGTCCGGATCGACCAGCTTGTTCTTCAACAGGCTGCCGTTATACCACAGTAGCTTGTCCCTTTCATCCGTATGCGCAATAACAAAGCTGCATACCGCCCTTTCGTCGGGTTTCCCCTCCCTTTCCCATCCAACGATTGAGCCATAGTGCTCCTCGAATTCGTATTTTGATCCAGCAAGCTCCAGCCCAAGCCACCACGTCTCCTTATCTCCGTAGGTGATCCTGTAGGAAACTTCGTCTCGTACCGCCCATGAGTTTTGCCATGCGATGTGAAGCAGGCCAACAAAGACTTCGGTTCGGGACTTGTCGAGGACGACGACCCCTGAGTCGCATTCTTCCGCGTAGTCTTCTGTCCAGACGAGAGATTTGTTCATCGCTGGTGATGGTTCCTTGATTTGGTCTTTCCACCACTCGTGTCTGTCCCCGAAAGAATGCTGCCATAATAGTCGATCGTGGAATAGATACGCTCCGCTTTCGACGTACGCTCGTTGTTGAAAAAGCACTTCTGGTGATTGAAGAAACACGGCATCGGCGTCGAGAACAATGACTTGTTCGAACCTAGATGCTAGAGCCGCAAAAGCTTTGATGGCCCAGCCCTTTCTCCGAAGACGCAGAGTTTCATCGTCAAATACTGTCCACACATCTAGGAATTCCGTATTGTTTGTCTTGTCAAACGACAAGAGGGCATCGCGACGTTCTTTTGGCAGGTCAGAATCCCCGGCATAGGCAATCTGGATGGGCAGCGAGCAGCCAAAGACATCTCTGAGAGAAGCAATCAAATGTCCCGCAAACCTGATTTGTAGATCACTCCCGCCGGCAGGGATGACGATCCCCTGTGAGCCTTTGGTAAAAGAACGCCGCAAGTCCAAAAGTGGTGTTTTACTACCTTTGTTGCGTAGCTCCGGGCTGAGAAACGGAAATAGGGAGGTGGCCGTCGTCTCGATGGCTACAACAAGCCTCTCTTTCTCAAAGTCGCCAAGTTTAGACCCCCACGGGCCATTGAGGCCATCAAGCCATCGGGTCAAGCTGCGAGACCGTTGACCAACTTCCCAAAACTTGTCTTTGTATGGACGCTTGATGGGATGTCTGCGGTAGTCTCTCGCTGTCCTCAGGATGTCCCTGAGAGATCCATTGGCCGGATAGTGTGAGTCCAGTGTCTCTATGATTACATCGCTAGCGACGTTACGAATACTGAAATAGAGTGCAACAGCAATGACAACGAATAAGACGACGGTTTTTGGTGAGCGTTCAAAACAAGCGCGTAAACGAAAGAGAGACCCACGCATTATGATACGACAAGAGCATAAGATAGAGCGGCAGTTGGAAAACTAAAGACGAAAAAAGCAATGCCAAGAATAGTTAATAGGAGAGCAATGGATCTAGAGAGACTCCCCCCGTCATGGAGAGTGACAATTCCAGACAGGAGAGTCCACGAGTAAGACGAATCACGACTTGGATTACGAAATAACGGCTAGTTTTTCGATCTGCTTCTCTAGCAGGGAATAGTAGGTAGTATTAGGAGTACACGTACTCGTGCTTGCAGCTGTCATGCCCTCTCTGCCGCGGTGCCACTTTTGCGTCCCCCGTCAAACTATTGCTGCTACTAGGTAGTCATTGGCAGCCAAACCCTTTTCTCGTATTGCCTCAGTTTCTATTCCGAGGCCGCGTCTACGGCACCCATGCCGCTGTTTCGATCGAGCCCTGTCGAGCCGCATCTTCGTAATTACGAACAACGTTAAATACTTTAAACTCGTTCTTTTTTTGTGATATATTACAGCCTCCTTGTTTCACATTGCCGTGCCCTCCATTCGGGCGGTTCTCGGTCCATCGGCTCATTTCTTTTGCACGATGCTGTACACGCAATGACCACGTACTGCGCCACGCAACCCACATTGCAAACACGAGTTTTCACAGCCAACTAACCAGCCTTGTTTAACTCCGAGCATCAATGGCATACATGATGGAGCTGGGAAGCTATACGCATATGGGTGAACCATGTCCAGTACTATGGAATGGAATAGTCAGCAACCTTGTTTGGGCTGGCCGTGGCATCTCCAAGGTCCACAGTATGCCGCATGTTGCAACATACAACATGTCGGCTTTTCTTTGATTCGCCGCGCCTCACTAGACATGCCCTGACATTGTATTTATCCAAGTCTTGGCAGTTGGTGATCTGTACTTTCGAGTCGTATGCTGGGATACTCAATTGGTAACGTCTTACTACGACTGGCAAACTGCTCCCATCATGGCACTTTGTATTGGGGGTGGAGCCATTACTACCAGGTAGGCATCCGGTAAACGGCCTACAATGTCATGATTAGTATTTTGATGCGATTTCCATGTATCATATAGCTCTTTTTTTTTTCATTATTTCTTGACTAAGAAGTTGCTATGGGAGACCAAATTTCAAGAGACGCATGTCTGAAGTGACAGGGTTGAAGAAAGCCCGCCGATGCCTCTATTCAAAGTTTCAAACTATCATATAGAAACGCTCAACCAAAGTCTTCATCAAATATCATACTAGCGAGGTATACCTATCCTTCATGGGCTCGAACTGCACTCTACACATAATCCCCACATTCACTGTTGACTATCCACCAGCTGTATGGATATTAGACGAATACGGCACAATCATCTCCCCGACGCAGCCAGTATTGTATACCGTTGTTCGACTAAAAGAGATATCTGCCTGTCTTAGAGTGGCCAGGGTAGTCACCTTTTCAGTCACAAAGCTTCTGGCAATAGTGTTCTTCTAAATATACAGCGAGCTAGTTTCTTCGAGGGGGTTCATGACAATCTAGAACAACTAGTCATACTGTCTAGGTAGGACGAAGAGAAGGAAAAAAAAGCCCTATTAAGCAATCATTTTCATCCGTCTTATATGAGCTATATCCGTCGTTCAGGCTATTTGACACTTTCTGCAACCACCAGTTACAGTCATTTAGCCCGGATCATCTCTCCACAACCACTTAGCAAGGATATCACGAGTCACAATCTTTGGTTTTATTTCATTTGCTGTGCCGAGCTCCGAAGATAGTCGCGCAACTCGCCGGTTACCGCTGAGCCAAGATTGGATCTCCTTCCTGGTCAAATTTCGTAAGGCATTTGATATGGCTTGGATTACGAATGATCCAAACCTTGCCGACCTATCAAGGTATGCATGATCTCTTGAAATAGCAATGTGACGGCCCAGAGCATGAGGAGATCGGGCACAAGTTCGTATTCGGGCGTCTATCGGGCTTGTTACTAGGTCCTGCCAGTCGGCCAATATGGTCTGTTGGGATTCGTCACCAATTATGGTCCGACGATGAAGAAAATCACCGGGAAAACAGAGCCTGAACTTTCCAAAAATAACAATTGTATACGCCTCTCAGAAGGCTAACATGAACTCGGAAGGTAAGTAGCTTCATTACCGTTGCGTGGTGCGACACAATTGAGGCGCAGCCAACTTCGAATGTATCAAGATATACCCTAGTTAAGTGATAGCTCAAGTTATACAGGGCGGAAAACATATTGGTGGGCTGTAACAAACAAACGTTGCATTAAAGAAAAGTCCTCCCTTAGCTAGAGGGGGGAATGGACTCCTGGGCATCTAATCGATGAATACGAAGAATACCACAGTATCTGCAGAGTAGGAGGGACAGATTATAGCAGAGACATTAAACAACACCGATTCTACGGATTTCTAAGCTGTTAGTAAGTTGGGCATCAAACTACTCATTGTTTGAGGCTCGGGGGAGGGTGCGAGGAGATTTATATCATAGCTGTTTTTTTCTTCATGGAAACCCTGCCTCATTAGATTGACATTTGTCAAGGGAAGGACATTCTTAAACTATAGGATACCTATATGTATATGAAAGGGGAAACCGATATCTGGCGAGTATAACATCATGTGCTTGATGATGATGATGCATTATTTCCCCATCAGTGTCATGTAGAAAGAAGATGGCAGCTTGTAGCGTATAGGGTATAGTATTCAACAAGATTTGATGATATGAGATTCTAGCTACATCCTTAAAGCGTCCTTTTTCTTCCACATCAAAAAATCGAAAACTACCGTTATAAACCCCGTCAGCAGGTGAAACTGAGCAAGCAACCACATCGTCATAAAGTGGTAATACGCAACATGTCTACCGCGTCCAAGCAGTACCTGCTCATGCTGCAACTTTTCAACCTCCCAAAACTTTCTATATCTCTCCACTGCAACCTTGCCGTCTTCTTTTCCGATCTGTTCAAGCCATCTCTCATCTGGATGTAGAAGTAAATGGCATTCCGGCTTTGCCCCTGCCTGAAGCAGAATCTTGACAATGTCCCAATGAGCTCTTACCACGGCTGCATTGAGAGCAGTGCGATATTTACCGCAAACCCCGTTCGACGATACATCAGCTCCATGATCCAGTAACAGTTGTACTGATGCCGTCTGGCCCGAATATGCTGCTGCTTGCAAAGCAGTGCCAAAGATTCCACCGCGGGCATTAACATCAATATTGGGACATTCATCAAGGAGCATCTTTACCGCATCAGTAGCAATTGCCGTTAAATGAAGCCGTATACCGGGAGTATCAGATTCCCGGCGATACCAGCGTTCACGTGGCTGCCCATTTTCATAAATGTCATACGCCACCGAACAGGCCGCTTGGAGTGGAAAGCCATACTTGCCCCCCTTGAGGTTTACGTCGGCGCCGTGATCGAGAAGAAGCCGGATCCTCCTTTCCACCATCTCCGACACGGCAAACAGATGTACCGTTTCGCCCTTCTCCAGCTTGCGGAGGGTTCCTTCAAGAGAGAGAACACAATGAAGGGCGGAGCCAAACTTGCCAGACGCGTAACCATTGGCATCAGCACCATGATCTAGCAGGAGCTGCATCTGAGCGTTTCCATCGACATCAGCGCCGGCATAAAACCCAGCAGCAGCTTGAAGCGGACTGGCACATTCGCTGCTCTGCACAGCCGTGGCACTCGCTCCGTGTTCAAGCAGCAGACGTATGATACTGACTTGGCTTTTGTGCTCACAATGTGCAGCACATGCTACTTGTAGTGCCGTCCCAAATCTCCCATCCTCTGCGTTCACATCAGCGCCCCGTTCAAGCAAAAGACGCACAATCTCTTCACCCCCTTGCCACGGAGGCGAGGCACAGGCTATTTGAAGCGCAGTTCCATGTTCCTCACCAGTGACGGCGTTGATATTCGCACCATGATCGAGTAGCAGGCGCACCATCTCGATTTGACTGCTGCTTGGACTTTTAGCACATATCGTCCGCAGGGCGGTTCCGAACTTTCCACCCTCGGCATTCACATCGGCTCCCCGTTCAAGTAGAAGCCGCACTATATCTTCGCTTCCTTTCCATCGCATCGAGGAACAGGCTGCCCGAAGTGCAGTTTCATATTCTTCGCCGGCGACTGCGTTAACATCGGCTCCGTGGTCGAGCAGCAAGGATACCGTGTCGAGGTCCCCCAGGTTACAAGATGCCTGCAGTGCGTTTCCGAATTCACCACCCTCTGCCTTTACATTGGCGCCCAGTTTGAGAAGAATCTGCATCGTTTCAATACCTTGCCTGGAGCAACAAGCTGCTGCTTGCAGCGCAGTCCCATAGACGCCGGCTTTGGCATTGACATCAGCTCCATGGTCAACAAGTAGCTGTATCATTTCTGCTTTTGTCCCAAGACCTCTAGGGCTGTAACACACCCCTTGTAGTGCGTTACCGTATGTTCCTCCTTGTATGTTCACATCGGCGCCATTTTCGAGAAGCAACTTGACCATATTCATGCAGCCCCTGTATGCAGCTTTCTGCAGTGCTGTCCCATGGGATTTCCCCACAATGTTCACATCAGCACCATGGTCGATTAGAAGCTGTGCTATTTGAACGCAGGTAGAAGAACATCTGAGTTTGTGATGTCCACATGCTTTATGCAATGCAGTATCACACTTCCCGTCCAAGGCATTTGGATCTGCCCCAAGGCTGAGTAGGAGTTTCAGTCTGCGAAGTTCTCCATCCACGCCGATCGAAAGGCCGAATGTGCGTTTCAATTGGGGAAATATCCTATCCATGCCTGGCCTGTAGTTTGTGATCATTTCGTGGAGGGGATATCCTCCCATGCCACCTAGGTTGACGTTGGCCCCCTGTTCAAGCAGCAAATCGAATATTTCCCAGTCTTTTGCCCTTGCCGCTTCACAAAAAGCCGTCTTGTCCATGTTTCCAGTACCACGCTTGTTGACGTCTGCTCCATTGTCAAGCAGGAACCGAAGGCAATCCATATTCCCTGCAGCCGCGTAAAGAACACACCCGGCTTCATTAGAAGGGCCGTTGATGTCCGCCTCGCGCTCTACCAGAAGCTTTAGCATACTGAGATGCTCATCTCTCGCCGCAGTTTGCAGAGCTGAACCCCATCCACCACGCTGAGCATTGATATCAGCACCTCTGTCTAAGAGTAGGTTTACCATTGCAAGGCTACCACGGAACACGGCCAACTGAAGCATATCCCCAGCTTTGCCATCTCCAGACTCGTCTTTAATCGTTGATATTGCCGATGCATCCGCGTTGGCGCCCTTGTCTAGCAAAAGTTGAACAAGTCGTAGACTGCCTCCACGAATCGCATAGTACAGCGCTACATCGAAATCCTCCTGTGCAAAGTATTGCTTCACACCGAATCTCTGTGAAAGCACATGTCCAGTTATAAGAGTAAAGCCACGCCAGGCTGTAAAGCAGTATGGCCGCATCAGCATTTCTGTCATGTCTGAATAGGAAAGCTCTTTCATTCTTCGCCACTGATCTTTGTACATCTTGCTGCCAACTATCATGTTGAGCAAGCTTTGGCTTTGCATTGCAAGACATATTGCCAGTTTCTCAACCACTTGAGCAGTCCAGATCTTATAAGGGACCATTTCGAGATGCAGTGGCCAATAGGTTGTTGAATAGCTCTTCAAAACATATCGAGTCTGGATGATCCTGCTGTCCGGAGTGCTCAAGTATATATGGTACGCAAGACACCAGTAGGCGATCCAAAGATGAGCGTCTGCCGCACTAAACCCAAGCGATAGTGCATCATCTCGGTAAATTCGACTAGATGTTAAATATTCTTTGACTGAGAAATGTGCCAGGCGGACTGTTCCAAACTCAACCAGAACAAGCCCCGAGAAGTATGCCAAGACATCTTGAGAGTCGAACAATTGTTCTGATTGATTCAGACGCTGCATTATTTTCTCGTTTGTATCCATGTCGCTTGGCCGCATGATGAAGATATGTGCTAGTTGGTCCACAGAGAGAGGTATAAATGAGAAGGCGAGCCATTTCAGACAACTTAGGATATGCTCTTGGTATTTAGGATCTATCATGCCAAGTATCCTCTCATATGTCTGGTCAAGTCCTTTGGGAAGGTCTAATAGCGCCATTTTTATTTCACTCGAAGACCTGAGGCTCCGTAGTACTTCGAATTGACAACGAACGTATTGAAACCTTGTAAAGCAATTAGCAACACGAGATTCCTCAAAAAGCAGTACAATACAATCCCTTCAAGACTTACATTCCATCTGATCTATCAATCAGAGTCTCTTTGACTTTCTTCTTTATGATATCTGACCAAGATTTATAGTTGGCATCGGCGAGCGTTGAGTCTATATATTGGCTGATGTCGCGCTTGATTGCCTCTCGGTGAATGTAAGAAGACAGATCGAATTCTATCCTCGTTGGTTCAGATAAATAGCGTTCAAGTTCAGCGTATATATCCGACTCTTTTCGGCTTGTACACATCACATGAAGATTATCGGGTGCAGCATTTAGGATATAGCGCAATGTCTTCATGAGATCTTCACGCCGCCCGCCTAGTTCTGGGCATTCATCCAACGCATCAATGACGATGTACACTTTAGAAAACCCGCGCAGAGTCGCAATAAGTTCTTCTTGAAGCTCTTCGGTAGGTGGGCGCATATCTTGGTCTTTGTGTTTTTTAAGTCTTGTCATTGAGTCGGGCATGTTGGGGCGGCAGCAACAAATTTGCTTGATGAGAGACGCGAGCATGGCATCTCTTTCCTGCTTTTTTACGTCGCTAAAGCTAAAGTAATAATACGCCGTAGCGATTGTAACATCGTCTTTGTGTTTGCTTTGCAAGAATTTGATGACTGAAGAGCTTAGGACAGACTTTCCGGAACCAGCTGGCCAGGCGTATTAGGTATATGAGGGAACTTGAAAAGGGAGTGACGGAACATGGAACTCACCTTTACCATGAAGCCATAAAAGAGAGCGAGGATTGTTCATCCATGATTCGAACGCTTCGCCCTCGATAAACCATTCACTCGTGCCAGCTTCATGTCTGTTACGTGCTGCATTGTACATGTCCGATGGATCAACATCACATAACCAGCGATAGAAATCCCGGTGATCTTGTTTCGCATTGGCTTCCTCTACTGCCCTGCGTAGGCTGGAAATATCCGCACCAGCAGTCATCAAACTGTGTATCGTTTCTTTGTGTCGCTTCTCGGCTGCAGCGCATTCTTCATTATACTGTTGATCGCTCCAAGCCTGGTCGATCGCACCCATCTGACTCTCTTGGCGCTGTATCTGTTCCATCAAACCAACCCAATTATACCGTCCGATAAGATCACGAGCCAAGCGAGTGGCCCCATCATTGGCGTAGTAGCAGTAACATGTTGCCTGGAACTTTAGTACTTGTCGATATAGCCTTTCCAGAGAGCTCTTATAAAGTACATGCGGTACAGTAGATGGTTGGTCGTCGCTTTGCCTTGTTTCATAGCGTCGACGATAGAGATCTTCCCTCATTCGACCTTGGACGATGAGTAATGAGATGTACTCCAACCCTTTGGCGAGGGATGCAGCTTGATCCATGGGATTCAAAAACAGCTAAGCACCTGATTCAGTTAACCCACTCCATAACGTAGAAGAATCCACAGGTCACACCCAAAACATACCGACAGCAATGCGCTGACGCCAGCCCACGCCAATGATGCATAGGGGTTGGAAGCTAAAGCCGTGGTGAGAAAGTCATTGGCCAGTTTGACAACGCCCAAGATGGGCTGGACAACCTCAGCCGGCTGAACCTCTGAGCTACGAAACGAAAACTTCCAAATGTTCTTCTGGACCTCTTCCATCTTACATCGTAGCATGACGTTCATCCACCTCCCCTTGTTCTCCTCCGCGGCTAACGTCGATCCCAGGGCGGCGGTGACGCTTCCGCGGAGTCTCGCCTCATATTCTTCAATGAGTGCGCTATCCTCTTGTTGTAATTTCTCGTACGCGAGATTCCAGAGTTCACCAATGGGAATGTTCTGATACTCGTTATCGTTGCCCAATGTGGCTGTGTTTGGTGATGAGTTAGACAAGGGCAGAAGAACAGAAGGACCTGATACCCCGCATTAATTCAATCTTGATGTTTATTTTGTGAGAGAATCATCCGGATGAATCCTACAATGCGAGCTTTTCAATTCTTGAGCCTTCTGTGTAGCCGAGGAGCTTGTAGACTCATCCCCGTCTTTGCCTCTAAGCGTGAACAACTCCTTCACCCTCTCCGTCTTATCCTTGATTCTGTCGATTCTGGACGATTTCCCCATATTGTGTAACTCGTTCCCTTTGTTGGAGAAGGTTGGAGAATGTACAATAAACCGCTCATGGTCCCATGAGAGACTCAAAGAAGCAGGACCGACGTCTGATGCCTGAATGAGGCGAAAGGTCACTTACATAGCCACAATCTCTTGCAGCGGAGTGGTTCAGCTCGGAAATCCCCTCATTGCACTAAGAGCATTATTGGCCCAACTCGGGCCTCGACTGGTCCAATGGATTCAAGTATCATGCAAGGTGAGTTTTGAAGCTGCTAACAGAGAGAGCTGATGCTTCGTTCATCTGATACAGAATCCTCGAATCGGTGCAGCATCACCAAGTACCAGTGGACGTTAACATGTACACGTATTAATGGGGTTTTTGTCACTCTAGACTCGATCACGCCCGTAATGCTTTAGCACAGGTACCTCCACGTACCGCAGGGATCGGATCGATGCCCTCGCGCTAACAAAAGGTACATGCGCTGCGCCTCTCTCTTCCAACCGGAACAAGCGTCATGTCGTCAGGTACTTGCAACAACTTGATCACCATGTGGCGGCACATTTATCCGTCCAAGGACACCGACCGCGCCTTGGCAAGATGTATTTGATCTATTCCGCCTCATCGTCATATATGGCCATCACGTGTGTTCCTGAAGGATTCTTCTTTCGCCTTACACGCGAGGCTGTTGGTTTGTGCTCTGTCAATCTATGTAGGTACATGGAGTCCATTTGTTGCACGGTCTTATAAGACGACGTCACCACTGGCTGTGCACATCCTGTGATCATCATCGAGAGCATAAGCAACGATATATAGCTCTGGGATCCTCCATCAACAGCATCACCAGTGTCTCTAATTCTTTATTATCACAAACAAACTTATACCCTTTTCTTGAGAATAAAAACCATGACCAAAGAGGCGTCCAAGGGCGAGGCGCCGCCTGATGGCGAAGCACCGCCAAGCTATACCACGGCAACCGAAGATGTTCTAGATGCCACAGATCCATCCCAAAACATCGACGTTACGACCGCCTTTGCCAATCTCTCCCTCTCTTCCGGCCCGGCAACTGGCGGCCCTAATGCTGACACCACTCTCGCTCACTTGAAGCTTCTCCACGCCATCGACACTCTCAAGGAAGATGTGGGTTATACCGACGGCCTCTATGGCATCTTCGACAGTCGTGCCAAATGGGACACCGAGATTCTTCATGGCGCGGCCCTGCCTCCAGGAGTTCAGCTAGACAAGCTTGGTGAAAGTGACAAAGAAAAGCTTGCTCTTAGTCGTCTGCGCGAAAAGCGATGGGCCATCTTCCTTGCACGAGCAGTGGATAGATATGAGGCGTGGTGGAATGCAATGGCCCAGAGCAAGACCATGTTGACCGAAGAAGACATGTCGACGCCAGATAGCCCCAAGTACATCGCCTTTTCAACCAGCGGCAAACCACTAGGTTGGACAAGAGACTCGATTCCACCGTTGGGTGAGTTAATTCTCGACAGCTCAAAAGCTGACCCTCCACTGCGCTTATTAGATAGGAAACCTTTGGCTGATACAAATCTCCAGACGTCCTCATGGTCATGCATGCCCACATGTTGAACCCCAGAGCCTTCCTCGAAGACACTATGCGCGCCGGCTTGGTCGAATACTGGACCGCGGGCATGCCATGGAAGGCAGTATCTGAGGCTATCACCGTTGATTTCGAGGAAACCCCCAGTGAAGTGGCAAAGAGCAACTGGCTTCTGACAGGGCGCCAATGGAACAACTCGGCAGATCCCATGGTCAAGACGCTCAAGTGCCCGTGGTGCAAGGTGGACATGCGAGTTCCTTGGACCACCTGCGGAGCCGTCGAAGATGCAGATACGTCAATGCAAGTATCGCCATGTTGAGTGCGCTCAAAACAACCCTTGGCAGCTAACACTTGATGAATATAGACCGATTGGCATCCTTGGAAGCGGATACGGCGACGGCAATTTCTCACACCAATGCCCGTCCTGCGACAAAGCCATCAACAAGGAAATCCTCTCCCTCTCCAAGTTCGTCCACGACACCACTCTTCTACTCGGAAAAGGCGTCCCAATGCCCGGCACCCTGCTCGACATTACGTCCGGCCAGCCATCACTCACACCCAACCCCCTAGTCGTCCCAAACTTCACCCGCATGTTTCCAAACCGCATGATCCGGCACGAACTCCGCATCAAGATCGTCGAGCTCCTCGATCCCACATCGCAAAGCCCCAAATCCTCCCCCTCCATGGCCGACGTGCGCGACCTCATCGAAAAGACCATCCGCAGCGACGAAGCCGTCCGCCGAATCGACGGCTCAACGCGCCGCGTGGGACTCCAGCTCATCCGGCGCGACGCCAAGATCGTCACCCGCAAGATGATGAGCCGCTACTGGGAAAACTTCTCCCCCTTCGCGCTCGACCTGTGCGGCGCCGTCATGCGTCAAGGCGTCTTTGTCGAGAAGATGGTCAAGCTTGACTGGCTGCACAGCCCGTCCGCCAAGGCCACCATGGCCCGCCTCATCACAAAGTACAACCGCTTCATGCAGATTATCAAAAAGAACCCCTTCAAGATGGCCGTTCCTACATTGGATGTAGATCTGGCTTGGCACACGCACCAGCTGAGTCCCCAGGATTACTACGCTTACACCGTAAAGGAGACGACAAAGTTTATCGACCACGACGACAAGATTGAAGAAGGCGAACTAAGCGACGCATTCGAATGGACCACCAAGACATATCAAGAACTGTTCAAAGAAGTATACAGCGAGTGCACATGCTGGTACTGCGAGTGTAAGCCCTATACATCTAACCACCCTTCTTCACCAACAAGGAGAGCAACTAACTAACAAACAAACGCCCTCCCAGCCATCCGCGTCTCCCAAGGCTCCAAAATCGGCAAAATCTTCAACGTCTCCTCCAGCCAAAAGCTCGCCGACGTCTTCCACGACTCCGGCTCCGCCAAGCTCTGCCCCCCGGACAACTCGGCGCACATCTCGGCCCACAACTCGGTCCGCACCCTCGAGACCCCCGAGCGCGCAAAGTTCACGGCCTACATCCGCGCCCGCCAGAACCGCCGCCTCAACGAGGCCTACCAGAAGGCCGCCAGGCGGGCGGAGAAGAAGGGGAGGGCCTTGCCGCCCCGGGACGAGTATTACGATCATTGGGGATACAACTACTACAGTAAGAAAAAGAAACCCCCCCCCCTTCATGTCAAGGCCGCTTGGAACAAAACCAAATACTGACATCAAAACCCCCCTTGAGTGTACGGCCCGTTCATGTATCCCATCTACTTCGCCCCAGGCTTATACTACGGCTGGGATCCGTGCTACATGGCCGCGGGAGATGGAGCCTGGGCCAACTGCGCCGCCGGAACCTGTGGAAACGGAAACATCGCCGCGGGAGGCTGTGGAGGCCCTGGTGGATGCTCTGTCAACCCAGTAAGTTTCACGATACGCTCCGTTGGGTTGCGTCTTAGTCTTGTCGTAAGCTAATTGAAGAATTCTACAGGGCCAGGGTGCATGTGCTTCCGCGGGTGGTGGAGCGGCATGTGGTATTGGAGGAGGAGGCGGCGGATGTGCTGGAGGAGGAGGAGGAGGAGGAGGATGCGGCGGCGGCGGTGGTGGTGGATGTGGTGGAGGAGGTTGTTAAGCGTTGTTGTTATTGTTGGCGTGATTTTACTGTCGGCGAGTACGAACATGTGAACAAATTACGATACTTTGGTAGATTGAGCGCAGAAAGGCCATGATGGGCTGTATATGACGCATTTTACCAAGACAGATGTATGATTTGAGAACACGAGCGTGAATAGTACCGCTCTATCTGTGGGATTTGACGTAGCTCAATGGCGCCATGTTCTTACAGTGTCTATTTCTGTTTATTTCACTATTTCTAACCCTGGTATAATCTCTGCTGTGGGTGCTGTGGGCGCCGTTCTTATGCTCATGATATCCGTAAACTCCGTTTTCATCTCGTGTCAAATTCACCGATATAGTTGACACGTCCAAACCATGTGACAAGAATAAATAACCGGACATTGCGCGGCTGTAAGTGGATCGCTAGGATGCGATAAGAAAGAGAAGACAAAAAAAAATCAGCTTGCTTTATGAGAAATGCCATTGAGCGGGTAATCTTCGATGGGGGTTGGAGGATCATCCTTGGCAAGATGCTCAACATCAGGGACAACCTCGCCTTCACTAACAATGGGGAATGGAGTGAGGACGTGACTAATGTCTCCCCACCATTGCTCGCCAAAGCGGCGGTACCATTCCACCGTCATCTGCAGGCCCTCTTCAAACGTCGTCTTTTGCTCCCAGCCCAAATTGCGTAGCTTTGACCAGTCGACGGCATACCTGCAATCGTTGAACGGTCGATCGTGAGTGTACTTGACCCATTTCCGAAACTGCTCTGGGGTGTCATGGGCAATCTCCATGGCGGATAAGATTTTGCCGCATAACTCGAGGTTGGAGATTTCGTCGGTAGAGCCCACATTATACACATGGCCAATCTGGCCTTTGTGAAGTATCGTGTCAAAGGCATCCGCGGCGTCTGCAGCAAAGAGGTATCTCCGGGTTGGGCTGCCATCGCCATGGAGGACCACAGGGTGGCCTCGATTGAGCAGGGAAATGAATTTGGGTATAATTTCTAGCCAAATCAGTTAGAACATAGTGCTGAGAAGAACTTTGAATAAAAAACTCACTCTCGGGATATTGGTGGGGACCATAGACGTTATTACTGCGAACGATAATGGTCGGCAGCTTGAAGCTCTTGTGATATGAGTGCACCATCATTTCGGCGGCAGCCTTGCTTGCGGCATAAGGGTTGGTTGGGGCCAGAATGCTCGACTCCTGCAGCTCGTCTTCGCCGTGGCCAACTTCGCCATACACCTCGTCTGTCGATACATGGATAAATCTCTTGATGCGAGCCTTCTTGGCGCCCTCCAAAAGGACGTGGGTGCCATAGACGTTTGCGTGGGTGAAGCTGTAGGAATTGCCAAAGCTCAGATCCACATGCGACTGGGCGGCAAAGTGCATCACGGTGTCGATGTGGTAGCGCTCCATGCAGTCGAGGACCTCGGAAGGATTGGTCAAGTCGCCATGGTAAAAGGTAAAGTTGCGCTTGTCGTTGAGGGCTCTGGTGTTGTTGAGAGCAGAGCAGTAGTCGAGCTTGTCAAACGACACAATGTTGTAAGCGTGGGGGTATGTCAAGGTGAGATGGCGAACAACCCAGGAAGCGCTGGTGTGATGCAAATGTTAGTCATGTGCGCATGGCCATTTAAACGGCCTGCGAGGGAGCTCAAGGGCCGTCCGAGAGTCTGAAACCTACATGAAGCCTGCGCCGCCGGTAATCATGATGTTTCTGACATCGGAGCGAGGCTCAAACTCGGTGGTGCCCGTGAGGACGGGGGCCTGCTGCCAAACGTCGGGCTCTTGGAAGTAGCTGCGATGGCCGTTCATGATGCCTTTTTTTTTCCGGCGTCATGGATCAGTTACCAAACTCGGACATGGACGGACAGGAGCGGGATGGGTGCCAGATCGGGGCGCATGCATACCGTTGGCCAAGGAGGTCTTGACCATGGGTCTCCGGTAGGGCTGGTGAATCGCGAGGGAATCAGGGTGTCTGACTGGATCCATGGTTTGAGCTTGAGCTTGGCCCGGCGGTTGGTTTCGGCTGTAGGCGAGGCGCTGGAAGGGCGATGCCAGGGCCGGTGCCAGAGCGGCGTCTGACGAGTGCGAGGACGGCGAAGACGGCGAGGAAGAGCGGGAAGAGGTGGTTGAGGCAGGATACGATGCCGCCGGAGACGACGATGGCGACAACATTGGTGTTGAGTGGGAGAGGGAGAGGCAGCGGGAGAGGCTCGGTGGGAGGGCTTTGATCAGCGGTTTCATGTCCCGGAGCGCGGTTTCCTCAGCAGCAAAGTGTGGTTGGAAGCGAAGGTGAATGCGAGCTCGAGGGTAATTGGTCTGGATCTCGGTAGGTAGTTACAGGTGCTACAGAGAAGGGCAGGCGCAGGCGCAGGCAGCGGTTTATATTGCGCAGGGCCCCAACGAACACGAACGTCTGGTCGTATGCACTTGTACCGTACCAGGTTTCGTCCAGGTTTGTCTTGTCTTGTCTTGTTTGGTCTGGTCTGGTTTGGTTCCGTGAGCGAGCCGCGTTGATTGTCTGCTAATGCTAACGCTCGAAATTGGCTGACACACCCTCAGCGCTTCACGCGATTCCCAGCAGCTAGCTCCAGCCGTCGGTGGCTAGGGCCGAGGCAAAGGCGCATGTATTCTGGAATTCCGGACTCTCTCGGGAGGCTCTCTAGACTCTCGCTGGACGCTGGACGCTCTCAGGATCGGGATTCGACCGCATCTGCGCACGGCGGCGGCGGCAGGGCAAATACGAGCCCGTAAACAGCTTCGATGGTTACAGTGGCAGCGGTTACAGCGATGACGGCGCAGCGATTCGCACAGCTTCGTTCCATCGGTCCGTCGTCGCCTCGATTCCGTCGCACGGGTCTCGTCTCGTCTCGTCTCGTCTCGTTTCGTCCCGGGCAAGCAAGGCTTTAATTTTGCCCTGTCTAGCCATGCTCGTGATTGATTCGACTGCGTTTAATTGCGATGTGGAGGGACGAACGGCTCACCCGCGCCTTGTCTGCAACGGGACTAGCCCCGCGTTGTTTCTCTGTCACAACAGCCGGTCGAATCCCAAGAGAGAACCTCAGAGCTACTAAAATCCATGGTATAGATTAGCAGGACTCTCCAAGTACTCTTCAAGTAGCCGGGTGCAGAAATTGCCCTCCTTCCCCCAGTTCCGTTTCGGTTCCCACAAGGCAGAAAGAAAAGAAAAGGTACGTACCGGCCTTGCCTCGACCCTGCTTGTACCTGAGCACCTAAATACGGAGTGCGAGTACCAGACATACGTCATGCCCTCTCAGGTACGAAAGCATATCAAGTTCAATTGATGCTGATGCGCTCCCGGTGGCTGTTCTGACATGTGCTTGAGCTTCTAGCTATAAGCCAAAAAAAAAAAAAAAAAAAAAAAAAAAATTCCCCGTGGGCAACACCGTTAGGGCGCGATTAGATAGACAATCAAGTGGAAACCCAGCAACATTGAATAATTTTTTATTTAATTCAATATGCAAGCGATGGAATCTGGCAATGCGAATCTCTCAACAAGGATCCCCGAACCTCCAGATGGATCAGCCTGTCACCTTCGATCCATCACGGCCCATATATATACCCATGGCAGCCTCCACCGCCGTCGTCATATTGCTTCGGAGATCGTCAATTCCACGAGGCCATCATATCTTCCCTCTATACAGTCTTCACAGCCATTGGAGACACGATAATGAAACACTGGAGACCTGATAAAATGCCGCAGCCGTGTTATCGCGTCCTCTCCACCTGTCAAGAGAATCTGCCCGCGGCTCAGCTTCGTTTTCCAATGGGCCGACTCGCAAAAGGCCTTCTTTCAGGGGATGCTGAACTCCACAAGCCGTCTTAGAATGACGGAGGCGGTGTTGGCATCGACAGGAGACGGACGTGTACCGCCGGTGTTTGCTGAGCTGCCAAGCCGCCGATGGAGTCACAGAATGCATACTGGATATCCGGCAACAAGCGAGTCTGCATCTCTCAGCTCGTAGTAAGCTCTCAGCTCGTAGGATGTGCATTCACAGTATCATGAGAAAGGAGAAGGACCAAGAGGATACTCGGATTCTCGAGTATTTAAGGAGCTGGTAAATCCTCCACAGAACCACCTTCGATTCTGCATTCTCATCATAAGCCATTCTCCCAGCTTAGACGATAAAGTTTTCTCCTAGATCTCCCATACGCCTTCAGAAAACTTGGCCCTTGTTCACAATGGCTCCCTCTGCAATCTCCCCCAAGTCTTCCCCTGAACCCGAGCGCCGCTCCAGTCTCAAGAAAGCCCTCTTCCAGACCCGGTCTCACAGCAGCTCCGTGTCATCAGTTGCTTCCATCACCCTCAACGATGGCAACATGATACCCCAGGTTGCTCTTGGTGTTTACAAGGCTCCAAACGGCCAGGCAACCGAGGACGCCATCACGGCCGCTCTTGATGCCGGATACCGCCATATTGACTCTGCTGCTCGGTACGCCAACGAGGAAGCTTGTGGTCGGGCCATCCGTCGCTGGATGGAGAGGACTGGCACCCCTCGTGAGGAAATCTTTGTGTGCTCCAAGCTCTGGGACTCTGACCACGGCTACGAAGCCACTTTCAATGCGCTCTGCTCCTCTCTTGACAAGCTGGGCCTAGAGTATCTGGATCTCTATCTTATTCACTCCCCCGCTCAAGATGAGGAGAAACGTCTGGAGAGCTGGCGCGCCCTGGAGACAGCTCGACGACTAGGCAAAGTCAAGTCCATTGGAGTTTCCAACTTTGGCGCAGCTCATATTGAAAACTTGCTCGAAAATGCTCGTGTGATCCCTGCCGTCAACCAGGTCGAGGTCCACCCATTCTGCCAGCGCGAAGCTCTCGTCGAGCTCTGCAACAAGCACGGCATCATGATCGAAGCTTACTCCCCGCTGGCTCGGGGAAACAAGCTTGAAGACCCCGTCATCAATGCCATTGCCAACAAGTACGGCAAGACTCCCGCACAGATCCTCCTCAACTGGAATGCTTCTCGCGGAAACGTCGTGCTGCCAAAGAGCTTGACTCCCTCCCGGATCCAGAGCAACCTCGAGAGCTTCGACTTTGAACTCTCCAAGGAAGATGTTGACACCATCAACACTCTCGGGGCTGAAAACTACGTCACTGGCAGCATGCACAAGTCCAGCGACTAAATGAGATAACGACACTTGACATTCATCTTTGCATCAAGAGGTACTTTTTTTCTGTTACAACCTCTTCTTTTCTAAACTGGATTTTAAATCTGCGACATGATACCTCATCCTCAAAAATTGCTTTTTTTATGACTTGCGAGGCGCAAACCATCAAACACGAAAAGGTGTGAATAGACGGATAAATGTTTATAGAGGAATATTAGATCTGGCGCCCACGATGGCCCAGAAGAGAACTTTGCTCTTTTGCTTTTAGTTACTCCCACTTAGAGTTTGCAGTCCAATAGAGACAAAATATATGTGCTTATCCTTATTACCATGACCCATTTCGCCCAGACTTGTCCGCGTCTCTACACTGGTAGCTGAAAAGGCGACATTCTCTCAGCACCCAATTTGTTTTTCCAGTTTTTTTTCCTTTTAGCGTTCCGAGATCAGGGGTAGAGCGGGCCCAAATGACAAACAACATGTTCCAAATGCCTACGATCGCTAACAGGGCCTGTGGTGATTGGCTTTCTCCTTCATCTTTGTAGCCGATCCAGAGACGGTCAGACAATGCAAGCCCACAAACCCACTGCGGATTGAGAATTCTTTGCGACATGTCTCAGATTTTGGTAACACCGTATGAGCATGACGGCGGAGAAATCATTGGGCAGCGGCATGCTTGCTTGCGACTCACTTCAAACGAGATTCGAGACAGGCAATCCACGTCCTCTTCATGTACGCTCCACGGAAAAGCTCCTTATATCAACGCATAGTCAATGGTAAATGTAGGCAAACTCAGAAGCCTGAATTCACTCGCAAAGCTTCCCCGCAATCACCCAACATTACTCGCAGGATCAACGACCTGGGGGAGGAGACTGTACGCCACGTGTTATTGAGATCTCCTTTCTCCCCTCCCCACGCCCATCCCCATGTCTCACGATAGACTAAATGGGGTGTTTTTACGGGGAATTTCGGGTGAACGGATGCAGAGGGGGAGACAAGGCCCATGGAATTTATTTCACATTATTTCCTTCACGTTTTTCGGTCTTGTAATATTGAAACTGAGGAATGATTGCCTCCAGCATTTCCTCGAGAGATGTTTGGATCGTAATTAATACGAATCCTTTCCATGTTCCGTATTGATAGCGGTATCATGACTGCGTGAAGACATCTTTTGGTTCTGGCTCGAACTAAAGCAAATTATAGCTGAATGGGCGGTTCAAAATACCTCTCCATCATAACTTCTATAGCTCACAGACGAACTCAACAGTCAACATCGCACGCACAATAAATCATCAAAAACTCAAAAACTCAAAAACCGTCAGCCGCCGTATATTCATTATTATTGATCCAAGTTTTCTATACTCAATGTACCCGATAGCCCCTCAAACGCCATAACCAGTGCATCAACTTTGTCGCTGAAAAATCGCAACCCGCGTGTCCCAACATTACGACACCCCCCCAACTTTTCCCAAAGAATTAAAAAAAAAAAAATGAAAAGTTTGCGCCCCCATCACTCTACCTTGTGAAAACCATGCGCTCAAAGCGTCTTTTGCTCCGAGTCTGGCTTCCAGCTGAGCACCATCTGATTGAACCTCTCCAGCTGTGAGAGGTCGGTAGCCCAGGTAGTCAGTAGCCTCACCACTGCAAACTCTCCATACTTTTCCCATACGTAGAATGAGAACTCCTGCTGGAGAGCGTGGACAAGAGTCAGGGGCAGCACGGCAAAGACCTGGTTGGTCTCCGTCTTGGCGTTGAGCTCGTATCCAGCTCCGGTAATGGAGCGAGACAGCTTCTCAGCCGCCAGGTTGGCCCGTCGAGCGAGGTTAAAGTACAAGCAGTCGTCCTCTCGGAAGAGCTCCGCAAACTGCACGCCCATGATCCGACCCTTGGCGAGCAGAGAACCACGCTGCTTGACAAAGAACTCAAAGTCCTCCGCCAGCTTGGTGTCCTTGACCACGATGGCCTCGCCCAGCAGAGCGCCGTTCTTGGTGCCTCCGATCCAGAAGATGTCGGTCAGCTCGAGCATGTCCGGCAGGGTCAGGTCATTGATGCTGGACGTGAGGGCAGCGCCGATGCGAGCACCGTCGGCGAATAGCAAGAGCCCATTGGCCTCACAGATGCGCTTCAGGGCGGTCAGCTCGGCCTTGGAGTAGATGGTGCCAATCTCCGTGGCGTTGGAGATGTAGACGAGACGGGGCTTTGCCATGTGAGGGAAGTGCCAGTTGTCGTCGAGGGCCTTGGTGAGGGTTTCCGGCGTCATCTTGCCGTTGACGGGAGCGACGTTGATGATCTTGTGACCGCTGGCCTCGACGGCTCCCGTCTCTCGGGTGACAATGTGGCCAGAGCTGCAGGCAATGACGGCCTCGTGGGGACGAAGACAGGCGGCGATGGAGATTGCGTTGGCCGAAGTGCCGCTGGGCACGAAGAAGATGCCGACGTCGTCACGGCCGAGGTGGCGGCGGATCAGGTCGCGGGCCGTCTCGCTGTAAGTGTCGCGGCCATAGCCAGCCTCTTGGGTATTGTTGCTCAGCAGCAGTGCATTGAGGACGTCGGGATGGGCTCCCTCGCTGTAGTCGTCGGTGAAGCTGTATTTTGTCTTGGCCGAAGCGATGCCGGTGGCAGGCATTGTGAATTGTGATTGCGATGCTGGAGTTGGAATTGGGAAGATTAAGGTAAGGTGTTGTTGATGTTTTGCGTAAAGAAGAGTCCAAGACGGTTGAATCTAAACAAACAACGAGGCTCGTTGATGACGAAAAGTAAACAACCGAGTAGCAGCTTATGAAGGAGCAAGGAAACAAGAGGCGGAGAGCAGCGTTCCTCTTGTTTTACAAAGAGAGCAAAGGAACAAGACAAACACAGACACAGGCAAGAGCAAGGCAAGGCAACCCAATGATACTTGTACAGTATTGACAGCACATACGCCGGGCAACTGGGGCCATCTACGGAGCCTCTCCCCTGCCAATTAGCTAATGATAAACAGACCGGTTGTCGTGATTAAAAACGGTGCTCCCCTGAGCAATGCAAGGGAAATTCACTGCAAAGTAGATTAATCCATTACGAAACTCCGACTCGAGCCCCGGGAAAAAAAAATCAAAAAGGCTTCTCCAGTCTTTTCCTCGCCGTTGTGCAAAAAAGTTGTTTTGATGGGCTCTTTGGACAAAGCTAAAGAAAGAGTCTCCGCCGGAGCCGGCGCCAACTAGTGGCTTACCCGGCACATGCCGACGCAGGCCGGACCGCCAAAAGACCATCCCGACTATCGGACGCGGGATCCCGGGATTGATTCTGCTTGGTTTGGCGAGAGGCGGCATTGCTTGTGCTCTTGCGTCGTATCGTGACCATGCAGATGCAGATGATACAAAGGCAGTGATACCGTTTCAGTTTCTCAATCAAAGCACAGCTCAAAACGACGACACGAAGAAGAAGACGGGGAGACAAGAGAGGCGCCGGAGCTTCCTATCGCCCCCCCTCACATCACATCACATCACATCACCAAACGGAACAAATGGGCAGAGATAAGATGGGGATTTCTGTACGGCAAAAGACAAAAAAAAAAAGGAAAAAGATCCTACTCGTGCACTAGCAGCGGCCAGTATCGTCGCTTCATCGGCCCCACGTTGGACAAGCAAAGTCCCCTAATCAGCAAACCCACGAAGCTACTAAGCCAAGACGAGCCCGTTGCTATCTAAAGACCCTTCTCGGCCCGGACAAGACTCGGAGACTTGGGAGCTTTTGGGCGTACGAGTTGCATCGTCCATCACCACCACAGCAGGAGGTTTCAAGATAACTATGCTACCACCGCAGTATTAGACTGTAAACCATCATCTCGAAAGCGTATTAGCCTCTCACCTCCCCCATACCCAATGACACGCAGGGGGAAGGATTTCATCAAATGCAAGCCACAGCAGCAAAACCCCAACAATGACATACAATCCACGTAAAACCATCATCAAAAAAGCAGGCCCAAAAACTCCATCCCTTGCGGTAAAAGCATCCCATAATAAGAACAAAAAGGACCACGAGGGGGTACAGCGGCAAGCATCTACCGGGCTTTCGCTTCGACTCTTGGCACATGATCTAGACCGACCACGATGCAAGTTCTCCGCCTTTTGCTTCTTCTTCTTTTTTCTCTGCTGATCATGGGATTTACAAACATGCAAACTGAGACACGTACAAAAGCTCCGATATCGACACCAACGTAATTGGACCCTGCCCTGCTCTGCCTAGCTATGAAACCGCCAATGCACGTCGCGCCTCTGGTTGCTTTAAAGGCCTTCCCCAACATTTCGTATTGTATGCGAATTGCGAGATGGGGAAATAGACAAGGTGCATTAGCCGGTATTCGACGGCTTTAGGTATAGTATTTGAACCGTAACGGTGCATGTCATTGGGTGATTGCGCCATCTCTCAGCTACGAGCACATGGATCAGTTTTTCCAACGTAGAAATAAAGAGTTTATTCTTCTTCATTCTGAACTTCTTTCGTCAAATAGCAAAAAGTATCAAGGAACGTGCCGTGTCGCTTGCTCAATCAAATCCAACCTCATCCAAGCCCATGTAAAATCGTCAAAACGACCATTTATCCCCT